>NC_072481.1:68495466-68582966 GCF_027574615.1 Eptesicus fuscus
AAGACCATTGTCAGGATTCATCTTTCCCCTCAGATCCACATTTTCAAATAAAATGGGGTTTTCATCTTAACAGCTAGAAGATTGTGATTCGTGATCCCCAGACCTCCATGTCACCCAGTGAAATGCCACAACAGACTAGAGTTAAACATACACTTGTATCATTAACTGTGATAATTTATATTTTAAAAATATTTAAAAAGCAAATATATTACAAACTAGTAATAACATACTGCCTTGTGCTTTCTAATGTGTAACATTTTTTTTCTAGTTTATTTTCCTAACCTGGGCATTTTTATACCCTCCTCAAAGTCACTATGTGCCTCTTCTTTTTACTTTGTGAACCAATAGCATATGGTTTCTCACATTTGAGGAGCTTCCAAATGTTTGTACTTAATTTTTAGATTAACTAAAGAATGGAGTGTAGCCATGTGATATGGGAATGTATACCAATTTGGGGAGGGGGCTCTTTTATATAGCAAGGACTGACCGTCTCACAGTATAAAGTCATTTTTATTTAATTGAAGGGGGGACAGGGTGGAGGTGGGGTGGCAGCGAGTGAACCTCTAATCCTCTCTTGCTGTTGGAAATGGGATTACAATTTGGAATAACGTACTGTCTCCTCCTGTTGGCTTGGGATTAGCCATAGCTCTAGAAAATCATTTGCTGTGTTAGTAAGCTGCTGTGTATTAGTTGTGTGGGCTTTCTTAATCGGACAGAGACGGAAATGGTCATAATGTTCTCCCTAACTTGCAGTAGGAATGGTGCCAGGTGTGAACTGGTGTTTGGGCTAATTATTTGATTTTTACTCTTGACTATACCTAACTGTGTGTTTTTAACACAGAGAGGAATTATCTTGACACCATCTGGTAGCAGTTTTTCATGTCTGACAAAATTTAAAACTCAGTTTGAAGGTTGGCCAGTGATAAATATGCTTAGGATTCCATGTGACCTTGGTCAACCTCTGACTTATACATATCAGGGCATTTGTCTCAAACTGTGGTAACAGTGTTTTATTGATGTGCCTAATCTGTTACCCAGGAACCACAATTCTTATGACAGATAGGACATTTACTTGGATAGTGACAAGGAACTTTGGGGTGATGTGTTTTTTTTCTTTTTTTCATTCTCAAAAAAATGGATCCCAGCTAAGTCTGGATTTAGTTTAAGTTCTCCATTTCAAGGGCTTCTCAAGATCTGTTCAGAAAGAGCATTAAAGGTGAGGAAGAAAAAAACAAATGCTTATAAAGCCTCCACAGAAAAGTCTGGTAGATAAAAGTATGGTTCTAAAGATGGCCTTCCTTCTTCCCTATGTGCTCACTCAGCAAGTGCAAAAGGAATTTATTGTTGGAAATTTTTAGGTGATTACTTGGCAAGAAGCTACATGTGCTCCTGCCTCTCTCTATTTTAGAAACCCTGGTTTTATTATAAGGGTGCTTCCAAATATCTTTATGAATTTGAAGGGGCTGCTCAAGCTTTATCATTTCTATGTGACATTATAATTTTCTGAGAGTGGAGCACTCTCGCTAAGCCTGACGTGTGATATGTAAGCACATACTGACCATTCACTATTATGTCAATGCTTCCTGGCAGCACCAGTCCATCAGGCAGAGTTCAAACAACACATTTGTCTGGAGTTCACTATCCAGTTAAATCAAATTTGTCAACTTTCAATTTTTAATGCTTTTTTAAAATTAAAATCCAAGTCAATAAATGCCCTGTAAATTTGTTGACATCCCTTGGTATGAATAGCCCACATTCTAAGGGGGGGAAAGGGACTGAAAGCATCCCTTTTAATACAGTAATGCAAATATTTTTCCTGGAGAATTAATTTACAGTACATTTGCATTTATTTCATTATTTTGAAGGCTTCTCATTTATAAATTTGCACATGTATAGTTATGCATGTGTTTGTATTTTCTTTGTGCAAGGAGATATTTCTTTCTCCATTTATTTCTGCTTTGGCTTCCTCCCCCTTTCTTGAAATGTAAGTATTTTTGTTTGTGGACTGGTAGTCAATTCACAAATTATTATCAATTATTTGACAGCAATCAAGTTTGTAGATCCTCACAAATTGTATACCTGCTAAGATTTAAGAGCTATTATCTCAAATCTTTTTATGTAAGAAAAAATGGGTGGTGGTGGTGGTGGTGATGGGGATGGTGAGATATTCAAAATTTTATATACAATAGAAATAAAAATATATATTCTAAGACATTTATTCATATACATATATACCAATATAACATATGATTGTTGATTTCTCAGAATATATGTCTTCATTTGAGAGGTGAGTTATCTCTTCTTACTTTGCTCATGAGGAAAATGGCAGATGAATGACCAGGTATTAGTTATTCTTCAGCATGTGGAATGATAGATGAACAGACACTTTAATTTAGGCCCTTTGTGTTTGCTTGTAGTTTGAGATTTTTGTTTTTTATTATAGTGTGCAGATAAAATGAAGCTCCATATACCTGGTGCAAATTATAATGAGAAATTGCAAATATAGATGTTGATGTTTTTCTCTATTTATTACATTACAACTTGTCCCAAGAAGGGATTTGTAGGAGAGACTTTAGCTATTTCACAGATGAATTAGTAACTATTGGAACACACACACACACACACACACACACACACACACACACACTCATTGGTATTGGTGTCAATCCAAGTTATAGTTGCTAAAATTGCAACAGCTCTTCTCCCACATATTAAAATTTTGTGATTTTGAAAGGAAAGAAGTGACAATTTTACTTCAGTACCGTTGCAGTAGTTTTCTAGGCAAGAGGGTATAGAACTGGATGTTACCTCTGAACTCGGTTTATATTTTTATGGTTATTATTTTTATGGTGGTTAAATATAATAGGAAAAGTTAAGTCCATTTCTAAAAAAACACACAAAGAAAGCACTTTAATAGATAAATCAAAGGATAAATTTTGTGGATACATTCCATATATAACTTTGAGTTATTGAACAATTATTTTTTTCCAGCTGCACAAAAGACTGATGATCTGGCCTTTCCATGTCCCAAATTTTAAGACTTGAGACCTGCATTTATTAGCTACCAACACTACTACTTAAAGACATGACCATCTCTTTCATTCTTGGCTATGGAAGGTAGCCTTATTTTTCTCACTGATCTACTTACTCATGGCATATTTTCTAACTTGGTTTTTAATAAATTCTATCCTACTGGTCAACCCAAATACAAATGTCTAGCAAATCCCTTTGATTATACAAAGCACAACTCATCAACCATCATTACACATTTACTTTATTTAGACATACAGTTAAACCTCAATGATTTTTCTCTTTCCACTCAGAAATGGCAACAATTCTGGCATGGTATATATGGTTCTTCTAGAGTAAATAGGGAAAAGTTAGTGCTGAAATGATCCATACAGCCTGGCTTGAAGAGGGCTACACTAACCTCCTGAGGTCTTGGGCAAGTCATTAATTAAAACGAATTCTGCTCACACATTAGGAAAAAATGATTGAAGGTTACATATTCATGTTACAACTGTGCCAGACCCTGTTGTATCCCTGAGGATAAATCATGAACAATAAAAGAAAGGTTGTAAATATAATCTGGAAAAAAGAGTGAAGAACGTAAATAAAATTGCAAGGAAATTGCTGATATAATAGTTGTCATAGTGCAGAAGGCCATGGAAATGCAGGGAGAAACATCTAACCCAACCTGGAGATGACGTGAAGGACTGGAGAAGGCTTCTTGGGGAAAGGTATGTCTAAGGCGTAGAATGAGTAGAAATTGGCTAGAGAAAAAGAGATGGAGAAAGGCGGAGAGGGAAGAGTGTCCCAGGCAGCAGGAACGGCAGGACCAAAGTCAGAGATAAGAAAAGTCATGGTAAAATCAAAGGATGAAAGACCTTCATTTTACTAGGGCCTAAGCGTTTGAGGGAGGAGTGCACATGTGAGATAAAAAGAACTTGCTAACCTTAGAGTACAGTTATCCTCCAAGCTCATCTTACTGACTAAATTGGGATCAAATGTTTCAACATCTAAGGACCACGGCATTCTTTTCCTTCATTGACATCACAGCCTAGCTCAGTCAAAGGCTTGTCTGGGGGTGTTGTATAATGTGGGACTTCTGTGCTACAAAACTTTACCTGCAAAGATTTTGTCCTGCTCACAAGTGTAGCCATGGATGGAAATAAGGCAATACAAAAATGAGAATGCACAGGATCTCGGTTTCAGGATTTCCACAGTATGCTAATTGTTTCATGATGTGCCAATGATTTAGTAGAGCTATATGCAAATTTTGTAGAGCACATGAATTCCATCTTGACCTCTCCAGCACAAGGTCAAGTGTAACTACTGGTGTCCATGCAAACCATAAAGAAGTCAGTAAATCAGCCTCATACCTTTAAAACACGTTATTCAACCCAGTTGATGTGGCTCTGTGGTTGAGCATCGACCCATGAACTAGGAGGTCAACCCAATTCTTGGTCATGGCACATGCCCAGGTTGTGAGCTCAATCCCCAGGTTGTGAGCTCAATCCCCAGGGGGGTGTGCAGGAGACAGCCGATTGATGATTCTCTCTCATCGTTGATGTTTCTCTCTCTCTCTCCTTCTCCTTTCCTCTCTCTGAAATTAATAAAAATATATTTAAAAAAATAAAACACATTATACATTTGATTTCATTTCATTTTTGTTAACACTATACCTCTATCAGCATAATTTTGCAATTATTTTTATACAAGTCCTAAAGATTAGAGTCATATATTAATAATTTCTGTAGACCAAGTGCCTAACAGACACATGTAAGTACCAGTTGCAATGTAAATATTGGTTGAACCAATGAAAATATATAAGCCTTGTATATATTTATATGACTATATTTACCAGACAGATTTCTGGTTGGTTCAGTAGCTTTAAAGTCTGACCTGTCTCATTATACAGAAAAATCAAGGGGGCTTACAATACATTTTATTTCTGTTCATTGATCCCTCATATCTGTATGGTATGCAACCATTACACAGCCTTTCAACATACATTAATTCATTCAATCCTTACAACAATATTGTGAGGTAGGAATCTAAATCTTAGACCTTAGGATTACGTAGTTTCAAAGATCAAGTAACATAGTAAAAGATAGTGAACACATTTTAAGAAGATGGACCTACACCTGACAGTCACTCTGTAGTCAACTTTTAAGAAAAATTATAGGAACTTAAAAACTTTTATTTTATAATTTTTATTTTTTTTAGATTTTTACCTTGTTTTTCTAACAACAAATAGAAATGAAAGCAATTTAGTTATTTGTTCTATTTTACTCACAGCATAGATTCCACGTATCTTACTTAGAGCTGAAATTTTTTACCTACTCATTAAAAAAGGGTCTTTCAACTCTTTTTAAAAATACGTTTTTATTGATTTTTAGAGAAAGAGGAAGGGAGCGGTATAGAGAGATAGAAACATCACATCATCCATGGGCTGCCTCCTGCATGTCCCCCTACTGGGGATTGAGCCCACAACCTGGGCATGTGCTCTGACGGGGAATCAAAGGGTGTCCTCTTAGTTTCTAGATTGATGCTCAACTACTGAGCTGCCCAGTCTGGGCTCAACTCTTGTTTGAATGCTCATTTCTAAGAATGGGAGCATTTTTTTTAATTGGGATAAAATATCCATCCAGTAAATTGTCCTCATTCGTTCCAGTTCTTTCCTTCATCAGCACAGACACTCTTGGTTCTTCTACAGCTTCTCATACAAGATGATTTCCAGTGTCCTCGCTGTACAGTGAGCAGATAAAACTCAAGTTCTGGCATCAGGGCTTGTTATGTGACTTTGGTCACTCATTATGTGACTTTAGTAAATGATTGTGAGGAGTAAAAGTAACAACCCACATGACATACTTAGCATGGTACTCAATAAATTATTTTCTTAAATTATATTTTATTACCATAATTAATCTGGTCATTCTATGAATATACTATAGTTTGTCAATGTACTTGTCAAAAGTCAGCCCCAAATTCAGACAAAATATTTCAGATGTAAGCCATATATTTAGTAATTAATGAATTTGATTAAGGTTCCCTTAAGGCTTGGCAGAAGATAATATCTCTTTCAATACAATAAATAAACCATATGCATAAATACCATGATTAGATTCAGATATGTATATAGGGACATGATTTTCTAATGTTGAACAAGTTATTTTAAGGATTTGTTTCCTAAGGTGGTATAAGACTATGTGGCAGGACTGATACTTACAAAACTGCAAGAATTCTTACACCAAATGTTAGCAAAAGACACCAATGAAGGCCCTTCCCTTACTTTAGCAGTGGGTGTTCCCCAGCAGCAAAATTGAGTGCTGGGACACAGAAGAGAGAATACTGCCAGACAGGAGTTTTTAATCTCATTATCAATAGCTGGTATATTATAGCCAGAGCGGCCTACTGTTTTAATATTGCAGCACGCTAGGCTGTTTTTTCAAATATGTTGTCTTCAGCCTGAAATTACCTATTGGAAAAATTCATAGGTTCTGCTATTGTTAAGATGCTGTGTTATGGATGAAAACCTTTTTTTTTTTTTTTAACTCAGGTAGGAGCCAAAACAAAACAACAAAAATCAATAGCTCTCCTGTTTTCTACTCCCTTTCTTCTATTAACGCTAGAAAGGGAAATAGATGCCTTCTCATACCTTCATAGAGTCTCATGTACATTTATGAATGTATGAAAGGACATTACATAGCTAGATGGTTAAAAGGATATAGGATGATAGAGGGACAGATAGAGGGGAGAATGGTAAGATAGACAGGTAGGTAGGTAGGTAGAAAGGTAGATATGATAGAATGAGAGGTGGAGGACACTAGCACAGCAAACACCTCAGGCTGAGTATCAGGACACTTGAATTGCAGTCCTGACTCTGCCATTAACTTGCTTGTGATTTCACATAGTCCCTTAACCTCTCTCCCTTGGTTATTGCAGTAAAATAGGGGTTTGCCAAGTAGCATGTTGGGCCATATTTAGGGGGCTCCGCAAACCCATTATCACTATTCTATGTGCCACCATTCCTCCCTGTCAGTGGTTTACCAGGATTCTCAGTGGAAGACATGCTGATACTACCACACCCTCCAACCATACCCTCAGAAATGCCCATGTTTCCAGAAATGAGAGGTGGTTTGGGGTATCTGGGACAAAATGAAGTCTAGGTTCCATCCAACTAAATTCAATGATGTAACACATAAAAATAGCCTCCTAAAATTTGCTGCTTATAATATATTTCCTATGAACATAATCTTTTGGGTAAACTCTAACTTTTCTAACGTCTGGGGAGAAGACTGTTTTTACAGCTACCTGATTTTTCTTAGGTCCAGTCCAATTGAAGGTGCTCAAATCTTAGGCAAAATGATGATGTGTGAACATTTACCTATAGCTTCAGCCTTCCCTTCCTATAGTGCTTATAATATATTTCCTATGAACATAATCTTTTGGGTAAACTCTAACTTTTCTAACGTCTGGGGAGAAGACTGTTTTTACAGCTACCTGATTTTTCTTAGGTCCAGTCCAATTGAAGGTGCTCAAATCTTAGGCAAAATGATGATGTGTGAACATTTACCTATAGCTTCAGCCTTCCCTTCCTAATAGTGGCCTGAAGGGGCCCGACAACTTTTCGCTCTTTTAATTCCCAACTCACTATAAAATAAGAGGAAATCCTATTAGTAAATAATTAGTAGGTGTACAGCATAAAATCTTACATCACTTACTGGCATGTTTGTTGTCAGCTCAGCTTCACCACCACCCTCTTCCAGCCGGAAACTACATTTCTCACAATCCTCTTCCCCTATGGTCCTGGTCAGACTTAGCATCTCTTCCAATAGGAGAAACTCCTGTAAGAATTGAAGGTCCGAAGAGGTGGGGCCATAATTCTCAGGATGCAGTTATAGTCAAAAGCATGAGTAGATGTGAGGTTCAAAAGAATTTCCCCAGTCTATGCTACAGACTGAGATAGAGTGTCGGAGTTTACCAGAAATTCTTCAAATTTGTACCCTATTGAATTTCCTGCTTTAGTATGGCAGCCTGAGATCCTATTTGGTGGTTTCCCTTATCTTGGTTCCCTAACTCTTTCAGTGGTTGGTTATGCCTCTAATTCCCTTCATTGAAACCTTTCATACTTGAAGTACATAGAGTGGCTTCTCTTTTCCTGACTGAACCTGGACTATGTAGGCATCACCTGTTTCAACTATTCTGGGTATGTGAATCCCTTCTATAACATATCTGATGAATTGACATTCAACTTGTTATTTTTTTAAAATATTTTTTTTTTTATTTCAGAGGAAGGGAGAGGGAAAGAGAGATAAAAACATCAATGATGAGAGAGAATCGTTGATCGGCTGCCTCCTGCATGTCCCACGCTGGGAATCGAGCCTATAACCCTGGCATGTGCTCTGACTGGGAATTGAACTGTGACCTCCTGGTTCATAGGCCGATGCTCAACCACTGAGCTATGCCAGTCGAGCCAACTTGTTCTCAAACACTTAAAGAAATATGGAAATTGCTAGCTTCAGAGACCACCCATTTCATCACAGAATTGCCCAAATTGGCGGAAAGCATATTATAGTGTAGAGTAAAATGAGGATAGCTGTTTTTTAATCAGAAAAGCCTGGCTTTGCATCTTATAAACATTGGGCAAGTTGCTCAACTTGTGGACCTCAGGTTGTTGTTTTTTGTTTGTTTTTCCTATAAAGTGAGGGCCATAGTTGTACCTACTTTTTCAAGGTTGTTATAAGAATTAAATGACATCAAGTTTATAGAACATCTTTTCCTCACACTAACCACACAGCATCTATGTCACTTTCACCCTTTGGTTCTAATTCTGTTCTCTGCACTATGCATGCAGGTAAGGCCCCAGCTAGCCCACAGCACACCGTTGTGAGAATGAGAGAAAGGCACCCCCTTTGCTGACTCAGCCTGACATCAGGGCATGTGGCTTAGTGAGTAGAACAAGAGCTGGATTTCAGCCCCCACTGTCCTCAACTGAGCACCCTTGAGCAGAGCCTGAAAAACTATCCACCAGGTCACTGCATGCAGATTAAATATGATCTCATGAAAATACTTCATGTATTTTAAGACTTCTCTCAATTCCTCAACTCACCTTTCCTCTCCTCGCTAAACTAAACATTAGCAATCGGGTGAGGACTGCCCCATAGTGAACTAACAGTGCACTCTCCATTAATGAATGACTCAGCCAAAGGATGGATGAATTAGAAGACCAATTACACCACCTAAAATTCATTCACATTAAGGTGTCACCTTAATCACCCATTTGCATTTTCACTTTTTTTTTTTAATCCTCACCCTAGGACATGCTAAGAAAGAGTAGGGGGGAGGGGGAAGAGAAAGAGAGATTTGTTGCCTTCCATAGAACCGGCAACCTCAGTGCACAGGACAATGCTCAAGCAGCTGAGCCACTCCTGTCCCCGCCACATTTGCATTTTTAAATGTTACTGTAGAGATTTATCCTCTTGTTAAAGATTGCTGGACATGAGTGAGAATGTGGGGAGAGGGTGTGTGTGTCTCCTGCTAAGTATGAGAGAGGAGAAGGCTAGCAAAATCATAACTTGGCCTGCACAGCTACACCAAAGGTTTCATCCTTTGTCATGACTTACCAAGGGATGGTGGGGCCCAAGTTGATATTCACTACCCCTCCAGGCAGCAACCCACTGTTAACATTTGTGTGGCCCAAGGTGAGAGACAAATGGAGGCCCATAAGTCATATTTCTAGATATTTAGAAGTGATAAAGCTAAAACTGTTAAATAAAATATGTTCTATTTTCTTGTCTTGACAAATAAATATTCACAATGACAAACTTGAGAAAATGTGTGTAAAACTATGTTTTTTTTATATGACTGACAGCAAAATGTCAAAGATAACTGAATTGATTATTATTGTTCATGTTTGGGTGTTCTGTTGATGAGCTGGTGGTACTTGGAGGAATGATACATAATTCATTAACTCTTATATAGTTATTACATAAAATTAATTTGCTTTATCTTCATTTTAGCAAAATCAATACTTATCCTATCTAATAAAGAGGGAATATGCAAATTGACTGTCACTCCATCACAAAGATGGCTGCACCCACAGCAGAGGTAGGGATTCCATAACACAAGATGGTGGTGCCCACAGCAGAGGCAGAGTTCCCATAATGAGCCTTAAAGAGCAATCAACAGGGACCTGAGGCTGCGTGGCACTGAACCGGGGCAGAGGACCTGAGCCTGCACCCCCTGCCTGGTGGGGCTTGGCAGGGGCTCTGAGGCTGCACCCCCAGCAGGGCTTGATGGGGGACCTCAGGCTTCGACCCCCTCCCAGCCCTGGACCAGGGGACCCTGAAGCTGCGCTCCCTGCCCGGCGGGGCTTGATGGGGGTGGGGTCAGCTGGGTCTGGATCTCGCCCAGTGGAGGTGAGGTCAGCTGGGTCTGGGTCTCACATGATTTTGAGGCACTGCAGGTGGGCAGACACTTGACTCTGGGTCCCGCGACGTGCCCCAGACTCTGACAGGAGGAAGATACATTTTACTAATTTTCTTTCATCTCTGACACTTCTATTATAGAGAAAGGGCAAATAGCAATATTAAAATATTTCCTCTAATTAATCCCCTTTTAATGATCACGAATTTTATGCACTGGGCCACTAGTATTGGTATAAGCAAGATTTTCACATGTGCTCTATTGACAGTAATAAATTAGCCAATATTTCTTTTTTAAAATTATATTTTATTGATTTTAGAGAGAGAGGAAGGGAGAGGGAAAGAGAAACATTGATGTGAGAAATACCTATCAGTGGCCTCTTGTACACGCTCTAACCTGGGATTGAACCCACAATCTGGGTATGTGGAATCAAACAGGTGACCTTTTAGCTCATGGAACGATTCTCAACCAACTAAGCCACACCATCTAAGGTGTTAGCCAATATTTCTTAAGTCACTGTAGTGATTTAAATTCATTTCAATTTGGAAAATATCCCTCTTATAAGGCAGGAGCAACAGGAATTATAAAAAATTATTAAACTGACAATTAAATTTGGAAATGAACTTTACATACAAATTTACATATATTTAAAAACTGTTGTGAGGTCACATGTGACAAAGTAGCACTATTGCCAAAAATATTTTAAACTATTTTAATATCAAATACATTGTTATAATTTTTAACATGAATATATTAAAAGAAAATCTTTTAAAGAAACATCTAGATTCATACAGCATTTCTTACATTTTTATTTCAAATTTTCTAGTATTTGCTTTTTATACAGGAAACAAATATCATCAGGGTATTATTAACCTATTCAAATTTATCTTCAATTATAGCTACACTCTGATCTATGTTGGCCAGAAATATGGCTTCCATTAAAATTAGAACTATTGGGAATTATTTGTACATGAATGATCCGTTTGATAGGTAAACATTTTCATTTCCTTGCTCTAATGTTCTTATATTTTACTGGAGCATTACTTTTGTTGCATATTTAAAAAAAATATCTTTCAGTTTAAAGTATTTTTAGTCTTTTAAAAAGTACAATAGCCAAACTTAGATCTTTCAACAATTTTTTGTCAATTTTAAGTAATATGAATAATAAACAACAGTTAAAATCAAATAACTTTGGGTAGCATGAATTAAAAAATTAATTTTCTACCAAAGACCAGGATTTATGTTTTATTTGAGAGTCTTGTGTTGTTTCAGTTGACTCCTGTGGTGCATCTTGTGTCTCACCTAAATTCAATCTAATTGCTTTAACAGATTCAGACAGCATTCCCATCACACATGTCTGAGAGTGACTTTAAGGTCATTGCTTTGTTTCCTCAGAGTATTTCAGCTTTGGGAAGATTCAGAAAATATAGTATAGAATCTTTGAATTGCTGTCGAAAAAGTAGATATTGTATCTCCTAATAACAAATTCAGATGTGTGCTGTATAAGACAAACACTCAAGTGTTTTGGGATTTTGGGCCATTATTCTGTATGGTAAAACTTTCAGTTTATCAACCATGTTGCCACCATTATATTCTAGACATTGCCTTCAGTGAATTTTAAATCATCTAAAGCTAAATGTTAATGTTAATTTTTGAAAATTGTAATTAATAGTATTAAACACTTTGATAATAGTAAAATTACTTGCAATTTTAGCATTCTGTGGCCATCCAGTTATCAATGGAAAGAATAGGTATTATACTTCCTAGAAGTTACATTTAGACTAACCATATACAATTTTAGGAATGTGATGAATACTTACCAAATGTTCCTTTTCTATTCCATGCAACTGTAGTGAATACTGTACCAGTTCCTGAGCACCTGAGGAACCAAGATGGAACACAAACAGATGTAGGAAGATGGATGCTTGGTGCTATTGGGAAATGATACTTTATTATGCAAAAATCTATAGCATTCCCACTACTGGAGAGGAAGGATTTGACAAGTTAATTTGTCTTTTCTTTTACCTAAGTGCCTCTGCCAGTCAAGTCCTCCCACACTCCAGGGCGCCGTCTGTCTCCTGCATAGAAGGTGGAACAACCCACAAACCCTCCTTGCTTTAGAGTGTTTAACCCTTTGCACTCGCTTGCTTTTTCTCGACTCCTGCTACCGATGCTAACCGTGTCGAGTCACACTCGACATCCGAGTGCAAAAGGTTAAGGGACAAAAGGCAATAGAGGAAGAGAGGCATTTTCCTGGGTCTCAAACTGTGTTAGTCACTCATCCCTGGTGGAAGAGGTGCCTGTGGGTTCTTTAATACATATATTTGTATGTGTGTTTGGCATCTGTGGAGCCCAAAAGCCAATCCAGGAAGTTTCCTTCTCTCTGTGGAGGCCTGACTTAATCTAAGTCTAATACATGGAACCTACCTGTACCTTAACCCAGGTCACATGCCCCTGGACCTTCTGTGCCTGAAGGGTCCAGGTTTGGTCTTTTCACTCCCCCACCCCCGCCACCATTTCTGCACCAAGTCTTCCAGATCCTATCTAATAAAAGAGTAATATGTAAATTGACCATACCTCCGCTACACCCACAAGCCATGCCCACACACCACGCCCTCAAGCCACACCCACCAGCCAATCAGGAGCAAATATGCAAATAAACCCAACCAAGATGGCTGCGGCCACAGAGAGCAGGCGGGAGGCTTGGGTTTCCCCGGCAATGGAGGAAGCCAAGCTTTCCACCTGCCCTTGCCGGCCTAGGCTACAAAGTTTCAATTATAGAAGGTAAATAAATCCCAACATAAATGGTGGCAGCCATGGAGCTGGAAGAGCAGGAGGCTAGGGTTGCCCCCGGCGATGGAGGAAGCCAAGCTTCTGCAGCCCTGGCCGGTCTAGGCCTCCACTCTAGGCTACAAAGTTTCAATTGTAGAAGATAAATAAATCCCAGATACCAGGGCCTCAGCTTGGGTCGCCGGGGGGGCATGGCCGGCCTGCAAACCACCACAGGCCCCTCGCCCAGGCTGTCCCATGCCCCAAGGGAACCCCCACCCTGATCCGGGACACCCTTCAGGGCAAACCAGCTGGCCCCCACCCATGCACCAGGCCTCTATCCTATCTAATAAAAGAGTAATATGCAGATTGACCATCACTCCAACACACAAGATGGCTGCCCCCATGTGGTCAAAGATCCTGTCCCCATGTGGACACAAGATGGCCACCACAAGATGGCCAGCAGGGAAGGGAAGTTGGGAGGGACCAGGCCTGCTAGGGAGGGCAGTTGGGGGCAATCAAGCCTGCAGGGGAGGGCAGTTAGGGGTGACCAGGCTGGTAGAGGAGGGAAGTTGGGGGTGACCAGGCCTGCAGGGAAGGGCAGTTGGGGGGGACCCAGGCCTGCAGGGGAGAGCAGTTGGGGGTGACCAGGTCTGAAGGGGAGGGCAGTTAGGGGCAAACAGACTGGCAGGGGAGCAGTTAGGCATCAATCAGGCTGGCAGGAGAGTGGTTAGGGGGTGATCAGGCTGGCAGGCAAAAGCAGTTAGGGGCAATCAGGAAGGCAGGCAGAGCCAGCAGTCCTGGATTGTGAGAGGGATGTCCAACTGTCTGGATTGTGAGAGGGATGTCCGGTGGGATCGGGCCTAAATGGGTAGTCGGACATCCCTCGAGGCGTCCCAGATTGGAGAGGGTGCAGGCTGGGCTGAGGGACACCCCCCCACACACCCCCTGTGCACGAATTTCATGCACCGGGCCTCTAATTTTGTTGGGAGGGTCTTTGAAGCTATCAGTCTAGATTTATTGTTTTTTAATGGCATTACATTCCCTTTTCTATGGCCTCGAATGGACCCCTTTGGTTATAAAGGTGCGGATAAAAAATTTGCCTCTCCATTAAAAGAGGTTATGCTATAATTTACAGATAACCACTACTCTAGACACCCTATCCTTATTAAAGAAGGTTACAGATAAACCTCCTTTAGGACAAATTCTTCTTTCTGCTTCCTAGAGTCCAAGAATTAAGGAAGTTTTCAGTAAACAGGAGGGACTCTTGCTTCTTCGTTGTATTTTTGCCTTTTTTAAAAAGGTATTTGTTGTTATGACATTCTGTTCCATGTGCCATAAATCCAGTGCTCTTTTTTTAAAAAAAAAATATATATATATATTTTATTGATTTTTTACAGAGAGGAAGGGAGAAGGATAGAGAGTTAGAAACATCGATCAGCCCCCTCCTGCACACCCCCTACTGGGGATGTGCCCGCAACCAAGGTATATGCCCTTGACCGGAATCGAACCCAGGACTTTTCAGTCCGCAGGCTGACGCTCTATCCATTGAGCCAAACCGGTTTCGGCAAATCCAGTGCTCTTGATGAAGTTCTCAATACTATGTCACAGTTTAATAAAATCAGACACACTTAAGAGTAATCGAGATGTGAGGAAAGTGCTTATCCCAGTGTTTAGCATAAAGTAAGTGCTCAATACATTTTAGCTTCTCTTTTATTAAGATTATATGATTGTGAATTTAGGGCTCTACAATTTCCAGTGCACTTTCATATAAACTCTATTGTATGATCTATGATCATTCCAATTACATTGTGAAGCGTGCAGGAAAAACAGCTCCCTTGTACAGACAGTAAAACTGACGATCCGATAGCTGAAGTTACTAGAAGATCCCACACCTGTTACACGGCAGACTAGAGCCCACGTTTTCTAATTCCTTCTGGTCAAACAGAAGCAGTAAAATAACTTTTTTCTTATTTTCACCCAAATACCTCAACATAGGAAAGCATCTTGAGCCTAACACCCCCGCCCCTCCCTCCCCCCTCCCCCCGCACACACACCCCATTGGAGCATCTTCAAAATTCTGGGTATGGATTTCAATATGATGAAGTTGAGTTTTACAAGATACCCAAGTTTTGTACTTATGGAAAGTGTGGGTCAGAGCTGTGTCTGCCATTGAGGGTGATGCCTAACAGGTCACCCATCCAAGTCAAAAGCACTTGGCAGCCAGCGCTCCCTCAGAACTTTCCCAAATCAAAGCATAACATGGGCTGAAAGAGACTTGGCTTACTTTCCCTGCACCCTCCCTGATACATTTCTCTGCTGTTTTCTCCTTGTAGCCATGGAGGTTCTCATTAGAAGCATTGAAATGCCTTTCTTTTAGCATTAATCAACCCCTAATTACTCTCCTCACTCCAACCTCCCCCTTCCACGTACTTCTATTGCATTGATGCTATCTACTGCAACATTTAGCTTTACAATCCATACCTCAGACAACAAATTAGTCTTATCTCCACAATTGGATTTTAAGCAACTTAAAGGAAAAGGAAATATTCATACTGTTGTGTCACTCATAGTACATAGCACAGTGCTGAACAAGTGTAGGGGTTCAATCATGTTCTTCCATTGATGGATTAAACCAGCAATTCTCAAACTTGTTGGTGTCATAACCCCTTTATACTCTTCAAAAATGATTGATGCTTGAAGAATGACCACTATGATGAATGACAGACACAGTAACTATCTGGACCAGGAAGTTCATGACCAACAGACTCCTTCAGTGGAAACAAATGGTCATTGGTGTCCTTCACCCTGGGAAGGCAAAGTACCTAAGACAGAAATTTGGGAAAAACTAGACAAAATGTATAAGACCACACCTGATGTCATCTTTGTGTTTGGATTCAGAACCCATTTTGGTGGTGGCAAGACAACTGGCTTTGGCATGATTTATGATTCCTTGGATTATACAAAGAAAAATGAACCCGAACACAGACTTGCAAAGACATGGCCTGTATGAGAACTCAAGAAAACAGAGAAAGGAATGCAAGAACAGAATGAAGGAAGTCAGGGTGACTGAAAAGGCCAGTGTTGGTGCTGGCAAAAGTGAGCTGGAGATTGGACAACAGGAGTAAATGTTCTTCAGTGACTTTATGTGGTGATTGTGCAGATTTTTCATGAGAGGCTTACTAAACTAAGAACTTGTTTGTGAAAAAAATGTTTGGGAATGTAAGGATGTTTTGTTTAGGGGGCCTATGTCTATCTAACACCATATTAAAAATTTAAACTGAGAAAATTCTAAAATATCTCTGCAAAACAAAACAACAGAAGTATACTTTTTGTTGTGTTTCAGAATGGATGCAGAGTAGACTTTGGGATTTCAAAATAACAATTCAATGGACAATATTGAGGTTCACAGATTATACCAGGTATAATTGAAGATAGCTTAGAGCACAGAAATACTTTGAACAAGTGAGTTAATCTCAAAAATGTATGCTTATATCCCTAAATCTACCTTAGAAAATTCTAGAAAACACAAGATTACAGAAGCATGCAATCCATAAGCTGTCAGAGAAAAAACATTACCCCATATTATGTAGTCCCTGGAAAACTCCATTGTACACTCATGAGAGAATAAGAGTGAAGTAGGAACTCTTCAAATAACATTTCAGTAATATTATAAAAATAGTTTGACTTTATGGATCCCCTGAAAGAGTCTTGGGGACTCCTAGGGGTTCTAAGAGTGGACTTTGGAAGCCAGCAGATTAGATTGTGGATAGTCTTGGTTAATTATACCACTTAAAGATGCTTATTATACAAAATTACTGCCAGAGAATTATAGGAAAATTAGAAACAGTTTTATAGTGATTGGCATTTGTATTAGTTATGTAGTACTGGATTAGCTATCCACCCATTTGTATTATTCATCTAGTTACCCCTAAACCTAATGGCTTAAGCCCATAAACATTTATTATCTCCCAGTCTCTGTAGGTCAGGAACCCAGGTGCAGCTTAGCTGGGAGCCTGTGGTTCAAGGTATCTCAGGATGTTGCATTATACTTTTGACCAGGGCTGTGGTCTCATATGAAGACTCCAGTTGCAGGGAATCTTTGTTGGTAGGATTCAGTTCCTCACAGACTATTGGTTGGGAGCCTCAGTATCTCACTGGCTGTTGCCTGGAGGTCCTTGCTGCATGAGCCTCTCCATAGGACAGCTTGCAGTGTGGTGACTGGCTTTCCTTAGAGCAACTGAGTGAGAGAGTAAGGGAGGGATCCCAAGGTTACAGCCACAATCTTTTGTCACTTAATCTGGCAAGTGACATCCTATCTATTCGGCCATGTTCTATTTGTTAGAAGCAATTCAGTAAGTTCAGCCTACACTCAAGGGGAGGGGACTTCAAGGGTAAAAATACAAAGAAGCTGAGGTCATTGATTTCCACCTTAGAGGCTGCCTACTATAGCATTTTCTTTATTGAAAAAGGAAAGGTATGACTCCGAAAATGAATGATAAGCAAAAAGCCAGTTCCTCACATTATTCTGCTCTTTTGCCAAGCTTCCTCTTGTTATATAACACAATTCCTTCCTTCCATGTCTAAAACTGTTACCACTGAATGAAGTGGTTTCATATTGGTGAGAGAGCCTTTTGAGATATTTTAAGGTTAGAGCTTTATGGCTTTGGTTCCTCTTAATTCAAGTTTATCAGACTGTCTATTTTAATCAATATTTCTCACCCATGGGTGTGTCATACTACCAGTTGTCCTTTAAAGTCCATCTTTTTCATATTTCTGGGCACATGGCCACCTACCTAGCAATTACATTTCCCAGCCTCCTTGGCAGCTAGCAGTGACCATGGGCCTAAAGTTTAGAATAATGGGGTGTGAGAGGAAGAGATGTGTGTAACTTCTGTGTCATCAACAACTTAAGAAGGTCTCCATGTGCTGGATTTTGGCTCATCACCCTCCTAACCAGCTGGAAATGGTGACAACTTGAGCAGCTTGGAAGCCATATGTTGGGGATGGCAGATCCACCCTGGCTTCATGGAGCAGAGCTACCCCTCCAGCCCGAATCAACCAGACTGTTCCTTGAGAGAGAAACAAACTCCTCTCTTATTTAAGTCACTATTTTAGGGACCTCATTGTTTTTATCAGCTTTGATATTCTCCGGCTATTACATCCCACATAAATTAGAGTAGGAAACCAAGCAGAACTGTTTTAATCTTAGTTTAAAGCACTGTTTTTGTCTATAGCGGGGGAAGCTATGTATATTTGGAGACTGGGACCATGTGGGACTCTGTACTTTGCATTCAATTTTGCTTGAACCTAAAATTGCTCTAAAAAATAAACTTTATTGCTTTAAAACAAAACTTTGTTTTACTCTTAGTAAACAACAACAAAAATATTTCATCCAGTCACTTGTTTATATCATTCAATAAATATATGAGCACCTACTATGTGCCAGATACACTGGGGATATTGTTGTGAAAAACTAGTCACATTTATTATCCTCATGGAACATTCTATTTAGGGAAATCAAAGTTAATTAAGCAATTATGCATGCATTAATTAATTAAAATTGTGATAAACGGTAAGAAGAAAAGCACAGAGTGCTATGCGAGTGTATAACTAGAGGCCATAACCTGTGAAGCTCTGACAGAAATCATGTACATTTTAAAAGAAAATAGATAAATGCTCAATAAAAATATTTCATATTGTAATATATTTTACTTCATGAAAGAGATGCCCTAGGCAGTAAAACATAAAAGTTGGTATGCGACCTTAGCTTCTGTTTCCTCATCTGTAAAGTTTAGACAAAGATACAGTTAACATTCATATGGTATTTAGCTTTTTCTCCTCCTACAGCTGTCTCTACACCAAATTTTCACGCACATAGTATGACCTAATTTTTTCCAACAGCATTTTTTTCCCCAATAGCACTGGATTTACATAAGAGAGACTCTTCATCCCCAATAATAATCTGAATATGTATGGAAAAGGACCTGTATCCATGTTTTAATGACATAAAACAAGCTTGAAGGAGAATAAGTTTAAGGTCAAGCTGACATTTCATTTTTTTGGTGTGTTGAAAAAAAATAGCAGAATATTTACCATTATGACACTTTGCTAATATACTGATGACTTGAGTAAATTTGTGAAGTGCTTTCAGCTCTTTGGAGGATAGACAGACCCCAAATCATAGATCTGGGTAAGGCCTCCTGAAGACAAGCACTTGGAACCGTTGGGCTTTCTTTTTGCTGTGACATCAGTTGTCCTTTTGCTCTTCTGTCGTTCTTTCCCCATGGAGATGACATGGGAAACAGGCTGGAAAGTTAAAACGGAGGAAACTTGAAGCTTTGTACCTGTGAGAAGTCAGGCTGTATGTAGTCAATAAGTACATAGACACTATATCCAGGCTACTTGGATATAGAAAGGGCTCTCGCACTTTCTAGCTGTGTGACTTTGGGTAAGTTACTTAACTTCTCTGTTCTTCCATTTTCTTATCTGTAAAATGAGGGTAATAATAGCATTGACCTTATAGGTTGTTGTAAAGATTAACTGAGTTTTAATCCATGTGGTGTTCTTAGAACCAGGGTCTGGCATGTAACAAGTGTTTTGTTGTTAGCTTTTTTTAATTCCACTTGAGTAATATTTTTTTCATTTACAGCAGTTAGAAAATGTTAAGTTAGGTTAACTCATTAACAAAGGGGGGCACGTAGGGGCAAAAAAAAAAAAGTGCAGAAAAGAGTTCTTTGAATAATCAGGTGTTTTGTTCTCAGAGAAAACTCAGTTTGTTTTATACCGGATCCCAAAGGCTCCACCTGACTTTTCCTGGTTAGAAAAATGAAAGAAAAACATCACTCCTTGTTTTCTGCTCTCTATTTTGGTCAAATTTGGACCCCTAAATTTAAAGTATATGGCCCATGGTCCAACTGAGTTTTCCCACCAAAGCCTACACTCCACTTGCCAATACATTCTTCCTAGTTCGTAGTTTCCCCTGCATCATTGGAAAGAATTTAAAATCTCATCAAAAGCACCTGCCTTTCTCAGCAAGTCCCACATCCCCAAAGCCAAGTTCAATCACACCTCTCAGCGAAAGGAACCCAGTCTCCAGAAGGAGAGTGACGGCGGCTCCTCAGCACAGCGTAAATTAATATCACAGCTGCCACTTCCATACGAAAATCAAAACCAGCTTTTCAGTTTGTAAACATAAACTTCACAGGCCCACGGTAGGATAGCGTGTTCCTAAGTATCCTGAATTTGCAACACCCAGAAAAACCTCCTGAGTGTTATTTACAGCATTTGCTTCACAGGGAGGAGAATTAACGTTTCAGTGGTTCAGGGAACAAATGCGCAGATAGGAAAGAAAGCCAGCAAATTATTTAATGATTACTTTGTAAAAATATGTCACTGTGCAAAAAAGTGTTTGGAGATACACTGAAGGCCCCTGTCACTGTATGACACTTCTTCATTATCACTTCAATAGCCACGAATCCAGGGGGTGGGAGCACAAATTCGTGCTGTTTGTGTCTTCCTTGAAACACTTCCTATCAAAATAATGCCTTTTGTCCTTGGAGCCCTGCCCAATATTTTAGAAAATATTGTGTTTCTACCTTAACACAGTACTTTTTTTTTTTTTTTTTTTGGCATCGCAAACATTTGATGCGCTGTTTTCAGTTATACTGAATGAGCATTTATTTACGTTTCACCAGTCCTGATGAAGTACTATCAGTAATGTAGTCTTCTCTTATTCCACCTTAAAACACACACACACACACACACACACACACACATTTACAATGGGATAAAATAAAAACACATCAGATCGTCTACCCTGGCCAATGCCGAGTGAATTTTAAATTTCCCTTTCCACAATGCAGCCATCGCTGTGGCACTCCGAGGGCGGATTAATGCTTTTCTGGTACTTCAGTGTATCAAAACATGGATTTGCCGACAACAGCTGCGGCAAATTCCCCTGACTGAGAAGAATTACAAGTATTATCACCTAGATCATTAAACTGGGTTCATAGATTGCAGGATGTCTTCAATCAATTCATCTAAGATAACTTGAAGCCAGCTGGACCCCCTCAGTGAGAACTTGACTTAATTGGCCAATAAGTGGCTGGAAAAGGTGCATGCTATTTGATAAAATTACCGAGTGAGCAAGTGATTACAGTTTGGAGAAGCACTGAGTGTAGACTGCGGGTCAGCCCTTTTGGGGAGGGCTAAGTTAATGTCCACTATTAAGTGCAGCTGTGAAAAATGGTGGCTTGCTTGGAGCTCAGATGGAAAAGAGGATCCAGGTCAGGCTTCAGCTGATGGAGTGGGTGAGAGGCACACATTTATCATCTCCTTGGCCTCATTTCTGCCTTGGTAATAGTCCCACACTAACCACTTCTGCACTCGCCTGCTTTTCTGTCTCCCTTTCATTTTATTGGCATAACTAAAAATATTGCCCCAGCCAACAGATCCATCTGGAAGGAAAAACCACTTTTTCCTCAATAATGTCCCAAGAGTCTTTTCCACAGAAAGGTTAAGGAATCAAGGAGTTGAAGAACATTACCATTTATACCTACATGTCAATAATTATCTCTTCCTCTAGTGAGGAGATTGAAGTATTATTGTTTGCATGTTAGATGTCTACATTTTATCAGCACACTTGAAGAAAATGGGCAAATAAAAACTGGAATACCAAACTGTTGGCAGAAATTATTAAATAAAACCACTCTTTCTTCATGTTGAAACAAAGGTTTCTTAACATATTGCTTCCATGGCATTTTTTCCCCCTGCCACTAAACGTTTTAGCCAGTTTGCAAAAAAATAAAAAAAGAAAGAAAACTTTTGACAGATTTAGTTCAAGATTTCAGGTTAACAGACCTGCAACAACACATTGTCACTTGAATTATTGGTGTTAGACAATAATAAGGTATTATTCAGGGGGAAGTCCCAGGATGACGGCTCCAGCACACAATGCACTCATTTACTCTTATCCAGAAATACACTTGTTTTGTGGGTTTTTACTAAGCATATTAATTTTACTAAATAACCATCATCACCGGGTTCTTAGAAAGCAGAAAGTTGGAAAATAATTCAATCCAAGGCCACAGTTTGAATTGTAGCCTAAGCAATCAGCCACATCCTTTTTTTAAAAGAAAACAATTTTGTTTTAGAGAGAGAAACATCGATTTGGTGTTCCACCTATTGATGCATTCATTGGTTAATTCTTGTATGCGCCCTGACCAGGGATCGAACCCGCAACCCTGGCATATCCGGACAACGCTCTGACCAAATGAACTGCCCAGCCAGAGACAGATACATCTTAAGTCTGCCTCAGATGAATGAGTTCATCAGCTTGCAAATGCCAACGGAATCACTGATATCCCTTTAACTCTATTTGTTAACTTCCTTTTGGAAGAATGATCAATGATGCTGAGCTTTACGTTGCTCATTAGTATGTCATTTGGGCAGAGGTAACTGGCGTGCTATGGAAGAAGTCTGTGCACGGCACTCAGTCGTGTTCACTTCGTTCTAACTGCACAGACCTGCTGAAATGTACTCCCACGTTGGAGCCTTTGCACCGCTGCTCCCTCTGCCTGAAATCCTCTCCCTCCAGCCTTCGGGCCTGTGCTCCCAGGTCACACCCTCAAAGAGACCGTCTCAGTCACTCCACGTAAAATAGCCACCTGCCATCCTAACCCCATCCCTTGCCCTGCTTAACCTCTACTGATTATATTATTTATTCATGAGCTTGTTTTATATCTCCACCAGTAGAATATAAGCTTTATAGAGACTGGGGCATGGTTTGTCTTGTTCATATCTATAGCCCCAGTGCCTGGCATATATGATATACTCAATTAACATGAGTGAATGAGTGTCTTGTCCAAGGGCCACTAAGAATGTAACCCACAGGCTGCCATAAAGACAAGCCACCACACGCTCACCAGAGGCACGCCCAAGGAAAACGTGCTGTCAAATAACCAGGTTAGCTCAAGAGCGGCTCTAGTATGATCTCACTGCTGGGCAGCTCATCGCCCTTCTCAAAACTCACAGGTCCCCCAGGGTCCTGCCAGGGTCCCATGTATTTCTCCTTGAAGACCTTCCCCACTGCTCCTCCCTTTAATCTCTCGGGGCCGTCCCCACGCCTGTCTTCTCTCCTCTCTCAGCTCACATCCCTTGTTTAATTTTAATCGTATTTTTTCTTCATTCTCCTTAATAGTGTCATATCCCCATATCATTTTCCCAATTAGTTTGTAAGCTCATTGAAGTCAAGAAATAAACTCCAGATAACTTTCCCAATCCTCATTGTTTCAATATCATAAAAGGAAAATGATAAGCATATGTAAAAATTGGAAATATTTTCAAATAGAAACTATTCATTTGCATAGTAAAAGCAGCTAACGTTGCCCTGGCAGGTGTGCTCAGTGGTTAGAGCATAGGCCTGCACACTAAAGGGTCATGGGCTCAATTCCCAGTCAAAAGCATGTCCCTGGGTTGCAGGTTCGATCCCCAGGCCTGGTTGGGCCCCATGGCTGGGGCACATGAGCGAGGCAGCTAATCCATGTGTCTCTCTCACATCAATGTCTCTCTGTGTCCTCTCCCCCATTCCACTCTTTTTAAAAATCAATGGAGAAAATATCCTCAGGTGAGAATTAACAACAACAAAAATACTAGCAGCTAACATTTACCTAGAGCCTAACACAGCCAGGCAATGTATGTTCCATTTATGGAATGAAACTGTGTCATTTATTCCTTCCAGCCACTATATAAGTAGTTTCTATTGTTAAGCTACACCTTTTACAAATGAGGACAAGACCTAGAGGAATGTAATCACTGGGCAACGTGCCAGAAAGACTGGGTGCACCTGAATTCACACCCAGGTCTTTCTGTCCCAGAGCCTGACCTCGTACGGGCATTGCTCTGGGGCCTCTGTGACTTGCAGCCTTTTGACTTCCCTGTGAATCCTTTACTTGGGCCCCAAGTCTGCCAAGGACACATTGAAAGTCAAACGTACTCTGCAGTGTATGTTTTAGATTGTCTGATTTTTATCATAGCCACGACCTGGGTCTGACTGATGGAAAGCAGGTCATTTTCAACGCAGCGCCTTATACTGGTAAATCAACACCTCCCTATGCACCTTCAATCTGCATTGGTTTTCCAAAGAGGAGGCTTTCACCTCCACCCTTCCCATCTCCTGCTTCTAAGATATTGTTTTCAGAGTGATTTTTGAAGAAAAATAAGGTAGGGGTTGGGGGATCATCTTTTTAAGCCTTTTGATGACCACGCTGTTGTTCCGTGAGCTGTTTGAAATGGAAATCGGTTTCTGGGTGGGAGAGCCAAGCGGAGTTATAATTTCCTCCCCCATCAGTTATTCCCAGAGTATTTCAGTGAAGAGTTAAACCAGGGAGCCCTGGACTGGTGCACACATTTTTCTGCTACCCTGAGATCTTTCGGGTGAAAGGGCAGCACTGAAGAAGCATTTAGTGTTCAAAATCCGTGACCCGGAGCTGGTGCCTGAAAGCATCATGGATAATAAGGTTGGAAGCACATTACACTTTCCTGGTATTTATCTCATCTTGCCTCGGACAATCTTCTCCAGGAGTCATAATTATCCCAGTAGGAAAACTGTCCCGTTGTCTGCGAGTCTTCACTGGCAGGAAGTTTGTCTTGCTCCCTCTGACTGTATCCTTTCTCAGCAGGGCCCATTATTTCTCATTTAATTAGTAGCACTTGATATAAATAGCCCTTTCTGTTCATTTATGCTATTTTCATTTAAATAAGTACACAATACAATGTTCCACTCCCTGGAGGCACTTGTCCTGGAGGCTGAGAAAAAGGGTTGGTAACCACGGGCTTCAGTATTTCTTTCAAACATGACTCCACCTTCTTCAAATGAACAAGGCAAATACCTTTGTGCTGATGGTGGACCTTCAGGAACGTGGGAAATCATGGTTTCCTCCAGGAAGGGGCACAGATACTAACTGGCTGGCAGGCCGAACTACCCAGTGATACAGTTGTTGATGCATCCAATGGAAATCCCACTCTGGCCTGGGCACCATGCAAATGCTGAGGGTAGGGAGGTGGACAGTCCAGATGCAGGCCTTCCCTTCATGGGGTTTACATCTGGACTCTAGAAGAAAGAGAACTAGGGGGAGACTCTCAGACAGTGGTTCTCAAACATTTATGTGCATATGAATTTCCAGGGACTGGGTCAAGAGACAGGTTCTGACTCAGTAGATCTGGGTTGGGCCTTAGAGTTTGCATTTCTAACAAGCTCTCAGGTGACACTGGCACTGCCGGCCCAAGGCCCACACTTGGAGTAGCAAACGGTCTAGAGAATGGGAATCTAGACTTGTCTCTACTGCCTACCCACCAAGTGACCATTTGTCATTCGGGCAGTTTCTTTAAAAAAGTGGAGTCTTGCCCTGACCAGTTTGGCTCAGTGGATAGAGCGTTGGCCTGTGGACTTAAGGGTCCTGGGTTCAATTCCGGTCAGGGGCATGTACCTTGGTTGCGGGCTCATACCCAGTGGGGAGTGTGCAGGAGGCAGCTGATCGATGTTTCTCTCATCGATGTTTCTGACTATCCCTCTCCCTTCCTCTCTGTAAAAAATTGATAAAATACATTTGTTTTTAAAAAGAAGTGGAGTCTTACCAGCAGGCAAATGGGGCACTAATATTCACTCCACCAAGTTGTTGTGAAGTCAAATAAGTGTAAAACCATTTGATAAAATTTTATTTGCTATACAACCTCATCATAGTATATGCAACTTTGAATATGCAGTGAAATTAACCAAATTCTGATGTGACATTGTTTTGAATAATGATCACTTCCACCTCTCTTAATCTGGGCTTTCTAAACACATATTTTTAATTTTAAGACCAAGGAAGTTGTGCTTCCAAGTTATGATGTTATAGGCAAAGCAAGGCCTCTGTTCATTAAAGCACCAGGAGATTTTGATTTCACTGAGAAATATGTTAGCACCAGGCACCATCATAAAATGGATTTGAGATAGGACTTGAATTTTTGGATACTTTTAATTAAAAGGAATAAGACATCGAATTGGCTGGAACATACTGATATATTGGGGGCAATTTTAAATAAATTTTCAAGCTTTGGGTTCTCTGTTATTAAGTGTGGTTAAAGGCAAGGGTTTTGGTTTGTAACTTATTAGCGGAGTAACCTAAGGCAAATTACTTAACCTCTCTGAACCTAAACTTCCAGTTGTAAAATAAGCACAATAACTACACCTAATTAAGGATGTGTGAGAATTAAATAAGCTAACGCATTAAAGGCTCCAGGTACCTAGCAAATAACATCATTGCGTACTTCTCTTACCCGTGTTTGGAAGAACTAAATGTCACCTGGGATCTTATGCATATTTTGGTTCTTCCTTTGACCAGGAGCTCTGTGCTGGGTCTGTGCCACCTTCCTCTTTGGGCTCCCATTGAAATTGCATCTGAACTCCATGAGAACCAGGGATATTCTAAACCCCAACCTGAAGAAAGTGGTCTGGCTGATAGTGAAGATTATTTTCAGTGTCTAAGCTAACCCTCTGTATATGAATAATGGTATAAAGATGAACAAGGGAGAAATGAGCTATTGAGCCTATTAAGTATTATTACGTATTGTGCACTAATCGAAACACCATACAAACATTACCTGTGCTATTAGTTCCACTCTCCAGATGAGAAAACTGAGATTCAATGATGTTAAATAATTTGTCCAAAAACTATCGCCAGTATGTGAAGTCACCCATTTCACTCCAATGTCTGTGATTTTTAAAAACACTCTTATATGCCTCAGTTCATGTGGTGCTTGCTCAAGGTGAGGGCAATGTATCTGCACCCTGCTCCTGGAACCATTCAGGGGATCAAGCTCTGTGCCCGAAACACCCTACGTGGACAATAAGGTCAATGAGGCCCAGGAGTATCTGCTGCTCCAGTGCCCACCAGACTGCGTGGAGATGGGCCAGTTGATCGCTGTGGCTTACCTGTCTGAGATCTCTACATAGGAGGTTTATCCGGCAGTGCTCTCTGGAACAGCATCTGTGAGGAGGGATGAGGGGTGCAGGATAAAGGCCCTAGCAGTTCCCCAGGATGCTCTGCTATCAGGGCGGTCTTCAGAATCATCCCACCTCGAGGCAAAGGGCACCAGACTTTAAAATTCCCCTATTGACCAGTCACCAGATGCAGGGTGCTTGGGGGTGGAGATGGGGCATGACCTTGATGACTCAAAGAGAGTGACTCAGCTGAGCAGGGAGGAGGATGTCCGGCTAGGAGGCTCTGGGTGGTACACAACAGCAGCCACTACAATACTCCTTTGCTTCTTGCCTCCTTCCTCCTCCCCGGGCGTCCTCTCCCATGCCAAGAGGTTAATGCTAGAGACTGGGAATACTGGGGTAACCACATCTCCTGGGATGCTGCAAGCTGCATTCACTCCTTTTCCCGCCTGTAAATGATGTGATGGAGATGGAGGCAGGGAAGAAGTGGGAAATGGTACCCAGACTCTGCCAGCTCGGGGGCAACAGCACAAAAGCACACCTAATCCCAAAGCACCACACATTGGGCATTTTAGCTGCATCTCTGGGGTTTTAGGTTTCTAAAAATCTTTCCCCTATGTGAAAAAAAATTTTTTTTAATTTAAAAAGGAGCCAGAAAATACTCTAAAAGCACATTACCAGGAAATTGTTTCTGCTGTGTTTAGGACTGTTCTTAATGTTTTATGAATAAGCTAAAAAAAAAAAATGCTCAAGCATATTTCCTTGGGCACTCTAGTTAATTACTTATTCCGAGTGCTTCTACTTCATTCCTTGCAAAATGTGTTGTGCATTAATTCTGATTATGTACAAAAACCCACCTGCAAGGAAAAACTCTGAATCAGTAATGCTGCTAAAATGAGCAGGCCTCATGGGGCTCCACTGAGAAAGAGGGTACTGGACAGAATTAGAATCTTGTAGCTGAGGCTATTCATAATGTCATTAACATAAAGGCAATTAAATGCGTTTTTAACCTACAACCCTTTATTGTTATTAATGAACATTAGAAAAACACAGGAGATAAAATTGGTAATTATCCCTGCACCAAGCTATGCAATAATGTGTTTAAACATGAAAACAAAACAAATGATTATTGTTAGTATTTTCAGTAGCAGAAACCCCAGGAGCAGCTCCGTCGTATTTAATCACATGGGCCTACACCAAGAGGGTTAATTAAAAGAGGGCTCTGCCTTCTCTGTGCCTGGTTATTCAGCTTAATATGGAATCAACAAATATAAATGTAAATTTGCAAAATATCCTGAGCAGTTGTTTGTGCCTGCGGGTTGACCACCTTTACAGAAACACGGACTGATTCCTTCTCCTTCAGGACAATGTTCTGTAGCTCCATAAGCAAGTTTTCCCATTTTGGAAAAAAACCGGAATGCTTTCAAAACCTATTCCAAGAGCAACTATGTAAATCCAGGCTCATTGCCTGTACAGTTCGGTAAAAATAATTAAAGTATTTGAAAAAGACGTGTAGGTTTTTTTTAAAAAAAGTGACAAATGAGAAGTTCAGCACTGGGCTACATTCAAAGAGCATCCAGTTTACTCTTTTCCTTTCTTGATGCAAGCTGGAACCGCCCGTAAGGAAGCCATCGGAGATGGGGCTTGTTTAGGGGGACGCGGTAGCTAATGTCTGGTGAAATGGCCTGCATCTAATAATAGGTAGATTTCCACTAAGTAAGTCAGGCTGTGTATCTTACAATGTAAAACGTTAGTCTCACCTTCCTTATATTTTGCTCCAAACTGGTTTTATTTCCAAGACCTATTTTTTAAGAAGACAGACACCTCTGATTTGCCTGTGCAGTGGATTTGGGGGCAAACGACACCGCACAAGTGTGACCCTTGGAAACAGATTTTGAACAACTGCCACGTGGCAAAGCTAGCAATTGTTGTGCTCATCTGATTTTTCTCGTACAAACAGTTTACTCCTGCATTTTAAAAAAAGGCATTGTATAAAATAAAACAACTACAGCAACAGCTGCTGACATCTGTATATTACTTTACAGTTTACAAAAACACTTTTGATAATTTGGGGCGATACTAAAATCAAAAGTAGGACAGTCTGCATTAATTTTCATAGACCTACTGTGTCTCACACAGTTGATGACATACACAGAGCTTCCCTGCCTGCGTGCAAGAACGTAGACATGGGAAATAAGGGAGAACGATGCTTTTCTTAAGCGTCAGTTATGCCACCCAAAGATGCTGGGGCTCAGATTTTAAAGCCCAGAATGAATCCCACAAGGGCAGCTGCCTGACGGAGATGGAGGTTGATTCAAGTTCTCCTGGAACAGTAAGAGGTGCCAGGATTCGCTCACAAGCTGCACGTGGAAGGAAGCAGGCACCTGTGTGAGGCAGAGCAGCCGGCACTCCTGGACTTCCCTTCCCCCGACACACACCCGGCTTTGTAGGCCGTTCTCGCTGGCCTGGGAGAGCAAGGCTACAAACCCTCCCCAGAAGCACACACAGCTGACCGCCTCCTACGGAGGCCCAATCCCAATGCCAGGTAAGCAGTCCCCAGTCCGACCTGCACCTGCAAGTACCAGATAAGTATTCCCCTAAAAACCTCTTTATCTCTAGTCTCCTTTGCTACTGCCTGAGCTGGGATCCAGTCACAGTACATGGCACATGGCACTTCTCTGTGATCCAGGGAAGTCAAGCCTGTGAGGCTCAGACAGCAGACAGAGGCCTTGACGGGATGCGTCTCTATTACACTTTTAGGCTCAGAGCACATGGTGCCTTCCCTCCAAGCTGAGAAACGTTCCTTCTTGCACACGGGACCCGTAGGGTGGCGGGTAGGGAGGGGAGGGGAGAAGCAGTCATTAAAAATCATTTGCATTTCCAAGTTCCATTATTCCTGGGCCCTCAGAACAGAGCAGGCTGCCCGGCTGCTGCGTCTGCCATGTGGCAGACGAAAGCTCAAGGTCAACCTCTGGCTGTTAGCCAAACAATTGAGAAGCACACACACTAAACTTCCCCCTTTCTTGTCACCCTCCCTGGCTATTAACCACCCCCAGGGCACCCTCAGGGGTCGCAAATTTTCTCCTGGCGCCTCCTCTGACTTGTGAAGATTCTAGAGGCCTGGGAGGTGAGTGATGAGGAAGCACAGGGCCAGATGCAGAGCCTTTGATGGCCTGACTTCAGACAGCCCGGAGAGGAGGGACAGTGGCTGGGCGGCGGTTGCACGGTCGCCCCTTTGATTTGACTCCTCCTGGCTGCTGCCAGCGGGCCAGCCAGAGAGAAGGTGGCCAAACAGCAGAACAATGGCGCGGCCTTTCGCAGCTGGAAAATCATTTTTTAAAGACCTCCAGGAGGCACCAGTTGGTCCTGGCAGCTGACATTTGATCTGGGGAGTGCGGAGCAGCTGATGCTAAAGAAAGACTCTCCAAACCCACTGGCCGGCATGGCAGGCCAGCTGTGGAACCGCTTGTTCGTTCACCTTCCCATCCACACCGAGGGGTGGCGGGGGAGGGGGCGGGGGCGGACGGAAAGCCTGGGGGAGAGCTCCTTGCTAAATTTTCTGTGTGGAAAGAGAGAGTCACCTGGGCTCCTCCAGCCCCCACTCATTTTTCACTTGTCTCTCAGAGGAATAGACGATAAATGCTATTTATAAGACAGATTCCTGCAGGAAAGAATGGTGTCAATTTCACATTTCAGCTACTCAGGGAAATAGGAAAATTCTTTGCAAATGGTCCCGTTTGGACAATTTTGATGTGCGATTCATCCCTGCCCGGGAGAGTGACACACAGTCACTTAAAAGGGACGGTCGCCCTTTAAAAATACTAACTGAATATAGTTTGGAGCCTGTGCCATTTGGTCTAAGTTTAAATGACTACAATTAAGAGTGGTGTTTGGTTTAGAGTGACCATATGGTTTGTCACCCAAACTATGACCATTTTGAGAGTGAAAGGGGGGGGGGCTATTAATAATTAACCCCCACACTGGCCTAAACAGGCACTGTTTGAGATAAATTGGGACTTCTAAGCCTCCTTGTTGTTTCCCATCATCCTCACAATATGCTTCCCAGAGAAAAGCATGCAAACGCTGTGGAGGTCGAATCGTACTTACAAAATGTCAGGGTATTAGTCTGACCTCATTCTTAAAAGGGAGGAGCATGGTAAGCCTGGAGCCACACACTGATCACCACGAAGCAAAGTGAGGACAAGCAGAAAAATCACATTGCCACGTTTTGGAAAGAGCACTGGACTAGGAGTCAGGATGTATGTTTTAAGCCCTGGTTTTACTACTACTACCACCACTACTACTATTACTGCTTCTACTACCCTTGCTGTTACTTGTTCTACTAAGAGCTGCCACTTATTGAGCATTTGCTGTGTACTAGGTAGGTATGGTGTTAATTAAGAACCTGGGCAGAATCTGCATGAAGCCTAATAATAGTCTTCATGAGGCTGAGCAGGAGTTTACCAGTAAGCTAAGCAACTTACAGACACAATCTATGGAGCTATTATCATCCCCATTTTACAGAGAGGGAAACTGAGGTTCCGAAAAGGTAAGCAGCTCTGATATCAAATTCAGGCTCTTAAATCACACTGCCATAAAGAGTTTACCAGGAGCTGATAGAGAGACACCTCTCCTTTCTACCCTCCAGTGGCATTCTCTTCGTTTTAGCTCTTAATTATTTACGTATGAATAACATTTTATTTTGTAGTTTCACAGGCCCTCAAAACTGTAGAAGGCGTGGCCAATGACCATTAGTGCAAGATGGTGGAGGGCAAAATAGCTGAGGATGGGGCGGAGTGATTCCATATAAACAGGAGTCATCAAAACATAAGACTCGCCGAAACCGGTTTGGCTCAGTGGATAGAGCGTCGGCCTGCGGACTCAAGGGTCCCAGGTTTGATTCCGGTCAAGGGCATGTACCTTAGTTGCGGGCACATCCCCAGTAGGGGGTGTGCAAGAGGTAGCTGATAGATGTTTCTCTCTCATCGATGTTTCTAACTCTCTATCCCTCTCTCTTCCTCTCTGTAAAAAAAAAATCAATAAAATATATTTTAAAAACAAAACATAAGACTCTGAGGGCCAAAGAAACCACAAATTCAGAGGAGTTTCCGGCACATGCAGATCCCTGTTGAGTGGTTTGCTACAACTGATGCTCAAAACCCACTAAGGGAAGCCATTTCCTTTTACATCTGGGTGACTATTATAAAATATTTTCTAATGATGAACCCAAATTCCAACTCCCTATAATTGCCACTCTTTGGTCTTGGTTCGGTTCTTTAAGCCCCTAACATAATGTGTTCTGCTTTACATACTTTCAAATAGAGAAGCTCCTCTATTTACCAAGTGTGGCTCTCCAATTCTCCTCAGGGCATTGGTTTCCAAGTCCATAGTGACGAAGAAGGGCTATATTTTCTATCCCTGGAGGCATTTTCAATAGAAGAATAAGTTGATGCTTCAAAACTTTCCAACCTGGCACACTCTTTCCTTTGATGCAATTATTTTTATTGGGTTTTCTTTTCCATTTATAATCCAGCCCTATCTGCTGAGTTACAGAATCTTTCTTTCCTGTTGATCTCTGTCAGGGTCCTGGAAACCCCTTCAAAGAAGTACAGTAGTTTTTTTGTTTGTTTGTTTGTTTTTTATTGATTTTTTACAGAGAGGAAGAGAGAGGGATAGAGAGTCAGAAACATCAATGAGAGAGAATCATTGATCAGCTGCCTCCTGCACACCCCCTACTGGGGATGCGCCCGCAACCAAGGTACATGCCCTTGACCGGAATCGAACCTGGGACCTTACAGTCTGCAGGCGGACGCTCTATCCACTGAGCCAAACCGGTTTCGGCAGTAGTTTTATTTAATTAGTTCAGTTTTATTTAATCTGTACTCTGAGCCCTGCAATTTATTTTGATGCTGTAGAGAGATTCAAGTGGCCTCCAACCTAAGAACCCTCTATGGCCTGTGACAAGCTTTCATTGTCACTGTGTTCACCAAACGGAGGCTCCACGTTCTTAAACGAAATCTGAGGCTTCCACATCAGACTGGGGAGCCCACCTTCTTTCCCTTTTGAAGACTAGAGATGAGGGGTGAGGCCCAGAGAGCCCGAAAAGGAGGCTGTTCACTATTTAAACTCAAGGTAAAAAGTGATGGAGACCTGACGGAGGCAGTGACAGTAGGAATGATGGGACCACCTCAGGAAACAGTTCCAAAGTAGACTTGACAAGGTTTACAGGCTGCTCGGATGGAAAATGAGAAGTTAGAAACTGAGAATGACTCCATGTTTCTGGCCTTGGACACTGGTTGCACTAAAATGTTATTGACCAACAGGAAGAGAGAAGAACCAGATTCAGTTTGCTCCTTTTTGCCTTACTGATCTGTGATCAAATGATTTTCTAAATCATTATAAGAGTAGCCGTTGTAGTTACAACTAATTTATAAACTCAACACCATTATAATCACTATTACTTCTTATTGACTTCATATTAATTCCTTTGAGGGGAAAAATATAGAGTATGTGTGTTTTGCTCTACTGAAATTCTGATCAAACTGAGGAGAGAAGACATATACATCTATACAAAAAATCAATTTATAAAACAAGTCTATGAAGTTGTTCCAAATAAATGCCAAGTGTGTTTCTGGCAATGAGTCTGTGAGCTCAGAAAAGAGCAAGAGCAGAAACACACATCTAGAACTTAATGAGACAGAGGAGGGCCTTAAAGGGTACATAGAACTTGACATTGAAAAAGGGTGTGGTGGATTTCACCTTAGAACAGCAGCTCTCATAATATGGTCTGGGGACGCCCAGGGTTACTCCAGACCATTTGGAGGGGGAGGGGGGATGAGGTCAAAAGTATTTTCACAATAATATCAAGACTTAATTTATCTTTTTCCTCTCATTCTCTTTTTCAAAGGTAATATGATAAGTGATGACATCATTACTCTGACAACTAATGGATTGTGTCCTTGTTTATTACTGAGTTTTAAAATTCTCTGTTTTGTCTTGGCTGGGTGGCTCAGTTGGTTGGAGCACCGTCCTGCATACCAAAAGTTTAAGGTTTGATTCCCAGTCAGGGCACATACCTAGGTTGCAGGTTCCATCCCTGGTTGGGCATATACAGGAAGCAACTGACCAATGTTTCTCTCTCACATTAATCCCCCTCCCCAAATCAATAAAAAATAAAATTTGTTTTTTTTAACATGGTAAATATCACAAACAAAAGCTCTTTTGAGCATCAAAAAAATTTTAAAGTGTGCCGAAACCGGTTTGGCTCAGTGGATAGAGCGTCGGCCTGCGGACTGGAAGGTCCCAGGTTCAATTCCGGTCAAGGGCATGTACCTTGGTTGCAGGCACATCCTCAGTAGGGGGTGTGCAGGAGGCAGCCTATCGATGTTTCTAGCTCTCAATCCCTCTCCCTTCCTCTCTGTAAAGAAGCAATAAAATATATTTTTAAAAAAATTTTTTTTAAGGGTAAATGGGTCTCCAAACCAAAAAGTTTGAGAACCACTGCCTCGGATAGTCTACTAAAAGGCATGTTTGTGACTGATCTAGGCTACAACATGTTATCTCAGTAACCCATAATGCCTTGCTCTATGTCTTTTCATACTGTTGGCTCAAAACATGCTCTGTTGCTGGTAATTTGGCTCCACTGTAGATCTGAAGTCATTGTTCTTTCTCTTATTTTTACTTTTTGTTGCTGATGGTAAATGACTCTTCTCAATTTTTCCTCAATTTTATGTCTCCATAGAATGAGTTGGTATCTTCAAGACCCCATTCAGAAACATACCCTTTAAAATTCTGCATACATACTTATGTTATTGGTGGGGAGCTCTCCATGTCCCCACCAGTTGCCGGGGGAAGAGGGGTTCTTGCGATGTCATGAGAAAAGGAATTTTCTGAGACTCGCATGGAGAATGAGTGGCATTTATTTGCATAAAATTACGTCCCTGAGTTTCCAAAGTCCCATTTCCCTTTGTCCTTCCAAGGAATAAGTCCAGCTGTGTCTTTGGCAGGGCTAGACACAGGCTATGAAGGGAACTCGGGTAAATGCAAGGAAGCAGGAGCAAAATTAGAGGAACACAGGAAGAACCAGAGTGGGACCTCCTTTCTCTGGGAGATTACGTATTCTCAAATTTTTGTGCACTTGCAGTGGCCCCACCCCTTCCGGCCAATGATTTCTATTCCTGGTTAGACTGACAGGTACCTTCCCTATGTCACCCCACCTTCACTGTGCATCATCCATCTCCCCTTTATCCCATCCCTTCCCCCAGTGGTCTGCAGGGAATGGATCAGTGGTTCCCCGGGGAGTGCAAAATTACAGTTTCCTGGTGAAGCTTCCCAAATGACCATGCTTATAATGTCTGGCCTCCCTTTTGCTCCTTCCTATTATTAATAACTAGCTAGTTACAGTATGTATAAAGAATCTAAATTAAATTAGGCCCTATTATCCTTCCAAATAAAACAAAAACCTTAGAACAACACAACTTTCCTCAAAACAGCCCATCTTCTATCCCCAACAAAGGCTCACATAATTGACTGGAACTTTAGCTTCACCTTGTTTTAAGCACAAACATTATTAGTAATATTACAGTTATATAATTGTACTACCAATTTTGATTTGTGAGAATCTGAGGGCTGTAAATTTCCAAAGTCCTTGTCTATCTGAAAGTATTATTCTATCCTTACTCTTGAATAATAATTTGGTTGGGCATAGCAAATACTACATACTTGGTTGCATCCTTAGATAATGGGCAAAGTGATTTTGTTCCTGGTCACAAGCAGACAAACAGGTTTTGGCTTCCTGTGTCATGTGGGGAGCCCAGTCTCAGCTTCCTCCCACATGCAGCGGGTGTTGGGTCCCAGTTCCCAACAGGTATTAAGACTCTAGTCCGGGTGGCCTTATCCACTCTTGGCTCCTTGTAGGCTGTGTAGCTTTCGTCCCTGATAAACACTGGGTTTTCCTTTCTATTTCTAATTCACAAAGATTTTCCTTTTTCATTTTAGATATGGCTCTATATTTTTTATTTTAAATATATATTTAATATTTTGCCCATAATTCTTATGTGTTTTGAGAATATTGTTTTTTCATGTGCTCAACACACCATCGTGACCTACAGGTCTGAGCCTGTACTCTCATCATGAAACTGCGGAACGTATTTGCTGAGGTCTAGAAAACTAAATCTTTTTCACATACCAAAGCACCAATTTAGATTTTGTTAAAGAGCCTAAATTAAAGCTGAGCAATGCTGTACTTGGATTGGTTGCTACAAATGAAACGGAACTATTTCATTTCAAGTTTATGGTCATGTAGGTTAATTAAAATTTTCTCCTTAGAAATACAGCCTCAAAGATTCTATGTAATTTAAATAAATTCTACATTCATGCAGAGTGAGAATGGCAGTTTCAATATTTAATTCTTACTTTGTAAACTTTGAAGGCTAAAAACACATCCTCCCCAAGTTGTGAATACAGTTTATGTCGGAAACAACTCACTAAAGGAAACTTGGAGTTGCTAGGTAACTTGGTGCCTGTGGAAGACTCCTGATAAAATGTATTTAAATCAGATTTCCTGGAACAGATGGCAAACTGAAGTGGAAAATAAATTCAAGTGATCTGCTATTGGCTTTTGATGCTAAAACTAAAATCTCCTTGCAGCCAAAGCGCACAGAGATTTTTTAACTGGGCAGGTTTAAGGTGGCCTTGCTGCAGAGAGCATCATGTCTCATTCCCTACAACATGAAGCCGTCCGAGCTTTATGAGCTGAATTTCTTGGCAGAAATTGGGAAAGATCCCTAAAGAATAAGCATCCCTTGGAGAAGGATGTGTCTCTGAATGAGTCTGCTTTCCTTGACTCCTCATTGGGTACAGTCTTTTCCTATAAAGTTAAAGCACCTGTTTGGGGTGGTTTTCTCATTAGTTCTTCCAGATTTTTTGTGGGGTTAATCCTCACCTGAGGATAATTTTTTGCATTGATGTTTAGAGAGTGAAAAGGAGGGAGGGGGGGAGAGAGAGAGGGAGGGAGAGAGAGAGAGAGAGAGAGAGAGAGAGAGAGAGAGAGAGCGCTGCACATGCCCAGACCAGGGCCAGTGATAGAACCTGCAACCCAGGTACATGCCCTTGACCAGAATCAAACCTGGGACTCTTCAGTGCCCAGGCCAACATTCTGACCACTGAGCAACACCGACCATGGCTAGTTCTTCCAGATCTTAATAAAATCAAATGGTCAAAGTGTGGCTAAGCTGCTGGGTAGTAAATCAGCTAAGCTAGAATCCCCTCATCACCAATGGTTAGAAATCAGAAGAAACTGTGAATTTGTACAGGGAATGTACATACTATAATGTAGCTAGGAGCATCACCCACTAATTGAATTGCTACTCCTTGAGCTTACATGGGTGGAGAATGAGAAGAACTGCCACTTATTTCTCAGTATATTTTCATGAGACCAGAGGTATTTGGGAGTAAGCGGCGGGGACAGTGAGCGTTATACAGAATCTTTTATGAAGAATTCTTCAGAAATCTTTTTCTGAAAGAGAAACTTCACAAGAGTCACTTCATTACTCAATTTCCTATCATCTTTTAGGGTTGGTGAATTTGCACAAAAAGAGATAATTTTAAAGCAATCTGGTAGCTAACCTACCAGTTCTGGAACCAAGTAACTAGGGATGCCCACATTCCTGGCAACAATGCGGCAGAGAAGTGTCATCACCTGTGCATGGAAAGCATGGAAAGCACAGATGAAATAAAAGGAGCTTTGGCCAATGCAGCTCAGTGGGTTGGGCGTCGTCCGGGTGCACCGTTCAATTCCCTGTCAGGGCACAGGGCACAGGGCACATGCCCATGTTGTGGGCTCAATCCCCAGTAGGGGGCGTGCAGGAGACAGCCGATCAATGTTTTCCACATGGATGTTTTTCTCTCTCTCCTTCTCCCTTCCTCTCTCTCTAAAAATCAATTTTTAAAAATCTTAAAAAAGGAGAAAGAAATAAGAAAAGTAAAGTGACCCTCAAACCTCAGCACATGTGTCTCTTGTTACTCCAACGGGACAGTTGTCACCCTGAGAATAAGTAAAGAGAATTCCAGGAACAGGAGACAGAGCAATGGGAGCATACGTTACAGAGCTGCGGTGAAGAGGAATGGCTTGTGCTGAGGGGCTACTGCCTGGCAGGCACTGTCCTGGGTTCTTCACTTGTGTTATTTTGCTTAATTACCACAGCAAACCTATCCAAAAGATGTTGTTTTTCTCCATTTTATAGGTGATAAAACTGAGGCCCCAAGGGGCTTAGTGACTTAAAAGAGGAAACTCAGCCTATGAATGGCATAGCTAGGGTCAGAAGCAGTTCTGCCTAATTTCAAAGCCAAGGCTCCTTCCTCAGGAGACTCCTGGTGCTTGGGAGCGAGTGGGGTGATAGGCACTCTCGTATACTGCTAATGAGACTGTAAATTGGTTCAACTTTTTAAAGAGAAATTTAGCAATATCTGTCAAAATGTACACACCATGAGATTCAGCAAAACTCTAAACTGCCTTCTGGGAATCTATTCTGAGATGCACTTTCACTGTATATATACTAGAGGCCCAGCACACAGAATTTGTGCACAGGTAGGGTCCCTAGGCCTGGCTGGTGATCAGGGCCCATCAGGGCTTTCCGGATGCTGGCCGGGGCCTTTTTTCTTTCCATGCCACCCCCTGGTGGTCAGCACATGTCATAGCGAGCTATTGAACTCCCAGTTGAACTCCCTAGAGAACACTTTGCATATTAGCCTTTTATATATATATGTGTGTGTGTGTGTGTGTGTGTGTGTGTGTGTGTATTCATGCCAGCATGGTTTGCAATAGAGAAAAATTGGAAACATCTTAAGTATCCATTAATAGGGGATTGGTTAGATCATTTTTGCTAAAATCACATAATAAATACTCGGCACTCATTAAAAAGAATGAGGTAAATCTTTATGGACACATGAAAAGATATTCTCAATTTTGTTCAGTTCAAAAAGTAAGTTGTATAAGAGCACATATTTGCATGCGTGGTAGGGGCACAGTCCTCTTTTAAAAAGGGGGGATGCCTGAAAGCACACACGTTTGTGCTGATCATGGTGAACTTGCAGGGAGTGGAATGAAGGTGGTTCTTGGTAGGGAAACTTGTACTTTTCCCTTTGTGACATTCTAAACTATCTGATTTTTTTTCTAATAAGCAAGTACTACTTTCATAATAAAAGAAAAAAATTAAAGGAGGCCTTTTTTGAACTTAGAAAATAATGGAAGGTTTTTATAACACAAAAATGAAGTGGGTCAGGATCTGTTGGAGATAAAGGGAAGGCAGATAATGATTAAGGAGCTAATGATTGCCAAAGGCCATTTATGTCTTCACGCTAATTGCCAAGGCAGATTCACAAAGAACTTTAGATTTGGAGAGAGTGCACCTTAAAGGCAGAAGACCAAAAAGGAAACTCATCGTGATATTTTGGATAACTTGTCAAACCAACGTCTAAATGCTTTGATAGTCTCTCAACCCTATTCAGTGCCTGGAATCTTCTACACATCTTTTTTTTTGTTCATACAAAATATGAGCCATATAAAGGAACCCAGTAGGCAGCTCAGGTAGGAAGAGAAGTACTTTTCCCCAAAAAACTTGGCTGAAGCAAACCATTCTATTCCCAGAATGCATGAGGGGTCGTCACTGACAGCTGTAGCCCTTTCTGCATGGAAATATTCTTCCTGGGATGTAGAGGCAGATTGCATTTGCCTGGCTAATCCAGCCATACACTGGAGAAATGAGAAAAGGCCCAAGCTACCCATATGCGCTATAGATTCCAAAAGGAGATGAGCCTCTTTGCCACTGCTTATTCTGATAATGTCAACATGGCCATTATTGTTTCATTAGTTTTCTTTGCTCTAAGGCTAAAAGGAATTTCTACTGAGTGAATATCTTTGAGATGCCTTGGTATCTCAGAGCACTTTTGCAGAAGACATGACTGAATACTTTTCTGAACTTTGTTGCATGGAAATATGATTTATCTGTTTTCTCCTAAATGACAAATGCTTCCTGGTCTTATTATTTTGTTCTAGTTAAGTTTCCTTTGACTATTAAACCCATTGTTTTCACTTTCTCTAATAAAAAATAATAATGATAACAATAGTAACATATTTATTAGGACTTATAATGAGCAAGTCACTGTTTTAAGTGACTTGCTCATAAATTAATTAAATACTTATTATAAGTCTTTGAAGAATACAAAATAGGTATTGTTATTATCTGCATTTGAAGAAACTGAATATTGAGGAGGTTAATGAACCTGCCCAAGCAATAGAGCTAGGATTCAAAGCTGATCTGTTTCACTCCAAAGCATATTTATTTAACCATGTGCTTTACCACATCACAGCAAAGATGGCACTATATCTTGTAGGAGATAGCGAGACAGAAAATCTACCTAAACCAAGAGAATCCCCGTACTCTCAGCAGTCTGGGTATCTCTTTCCTGTCCTTGTCTTCCACTCTTCTTCAGCTTCTTTGGTGGAATCCTTTACCCAGAATCCTCAGCTTCTCCATCCACCATGCCTTAAGGCTCTAGCTTATTTCATGCCAATTGGAGCCCACATTGATCTCTTCTTCTCTAACAACTTTTGCCTTTGTTGGCAGCACCACACAATTAGCACCTATTTTTAAATATCCTATTATCTAATGATATGAAATACATAATTTAACATTTTCTTACAATCAAACTTACCTCACCAGGCTTTGAGCGTTTGTCAGACACCTTTTCGGCTTTGCCTCATATCCTCTCAGCCTACCTTTTACTCCAACTTTTCTGTAGCAACCAAAGAATAAATAGATAAGCATTGTGTCTCAGTTTGACCATGAATCTTTTATGCTCTCTAGCATGAGCTTCTCTGATAATCTAGCTGGATCTCTACACACACCCATTTAGCACTTACACATACACAAACCTAGACACTCAGAGAGACTAACGCCCTCCGGGCTACCCTTGACTAATAAGGATGGCAACAGATGGGTAGAGTTGCTTCTCTTTTGCTCCTTTGGCAGACAATTTTGAGACACATTCTCAATGGCCCACAGTGATGACCAGTTGATAATGTCCATTTTTGTAGGCTTTCTCTATAAGGAAATTTGGGGAAGAGGCATATGGATGGACTTATAAGGAAAGGCATAAAGAGTGAGAATGATTGATTCTCATGTTAATTCGCATGAGCATCCTTCACAGTGAATCAACAGAGCGTCAACAATCAAGTAGAGAGGATGACTTGTCTTCTGGATGTCAGTGAGCGTCTCTCCATGGCCACTCCTTGTGCAATGAGTTCATGAATGGCCTGACCAGGGTGACAGGGATAAAGCCTAGGCATGGACACAACAGTATCAACTCCCTTTCACTGAAGCTGATATAGGTTCTGCCATGGCTGAATATTCAGCCTGCCAGCAGTGCAGGCTAGCACACATAAGGCATCATCCTTCAGGAGACTAGCCAGTCAGTTGGTGACACGTTTATTATATCAGACCCAACTCCATTATTGGAATTGACACCTACTTTGGGTATAGCTTTGCCTTCCTTTATGTCATTACTATTGCCAACACCACTCTCTGAGTACTTACAGAATGCCTTCCTTACTGATATTGGATCCCACGCAACATTGCCTCAGATTAAGGGACCCATAATAGTAAGGAACGATGTGACAGTGGGCACATGACCATGGGATTGATTGGTCTTACAATGTACTTCATCACCCAGAGGTAGCTAGCCTCGTAGCATAATGGGGTGGCCGGTTAAAGTTTCAGCTAAGGTGATAGCTTGGGCATAACACCCAATGGAACTGGACTGCATCCTCCAGCATGCAGTAGGTACACAGAACCAACAGTGCTGATTCTCTTATAGCTGGAATATGTGGGTACAGGAATCAATGGGTAGAAGTAGGATTGGTTGCTTTCATCATTATTCTCAGCAACCCACTTGTGAAATTTTTATTAAGGGCAATTTACCCTGATTATTCTGAAGAACCTGGGTTGCTACTACATAATGGTGGTAATAGGGAAGAAAGGAGTATGTCTGGGACGTAGAGATTCAATGGGGCATCTCTTGGTGATAACTCCATGCCCGATTATAACTGTAAGTGGGAACTGCAGCAACCTCAGTCCAAAGAGGTTAAAGCAACTCAGACCCCGTGGGGATGCAGGTCTGAATCACTACTCCCTGAAAGCAACCTAGTCCAGCTGAGGTGTTGGAAAAGAGTGAGGGAAGTCTTGAGTGTGTGGTGGAAGAGGAAGATGATAAATATCAATTATGGCCTTGGGACCAGTTGTAGGGGTGGGGACTGAAGCTCCTTGCATTAACCATCCTCTATTAAGTCTTGAAGGCCCTATGAAGGAAAACAAAGCAGAGAAAGGGGATAAAGAATAGCAGCATGGGTGACTATTTAAAAAGAGAGACCAGGGAAGCTTTCTCTGATTATGTGACATTTGAGCAGAAACCTAAATGAAGTAGAAGAGCAAGCTGTATGAGTACATGGGAAAGAACATTCCAGAGAGAGAAAGTAGCAAGTCCAAAGGTTCCAAAGCAAGAGTATGCTTGGTGTATTTGAGGAGGCTAGTATGGCTGGAGGGAGTGAGCAAAGGAGAGTGGTTAGCAGTGTGACCAGGAAGGGTAACTAGATCTTAGACCATGAGGTCTTTGGAGTGGGGACTTTGGATTTCATTCTGTGTGAGAAAGGGAGCCATCAGCAGCTTTTGAGAAGATGACAGGATACATCTCACATTATGCAGAGCTTCTGGGTGCTCTGTGAATTGGCTGCAGGGGGTTCAAGAATGGGTACAGGAAAACTGTTTTAAGAGACTATCACAATAGAGTATCTGGATCTCATTTAAGATGGGTTTTCTGGATGCATAAAGCAAAGGCATGGGGTTGCTGAACATTGGGTCTTAGATTAAGAGTGGTATTACTATTCTTCAGGGCTGACTTTAAGCTATTTCTGAGCAAAACCCCAACTCTTCTACTTCATACAAATCTTTTATAATGCATAAGGTAGCCCAATGGCTTTGGAGGTGAAGGTTTGGAAAATGCCTGATTTTGTGATTAAAATACCTATTTAGTCTTTGCTAAGAATTCAAATGAGTAATGTTTCTGCATTGAAAAAATATAAATGATACGTAGTTCTCAAAATCAGGCCTATCACTGTAATATCGATATCCTGATGCCAGTAGGTATGCCCCTCACTACTTATATATCTTCTCTTTTCATTCCCACAACCACCCCGTAAGATGGGGGTACTATGTGCAAGTTTATAGATGAAGAAACAGATTTGGGGGAGCGGCGGGGTTAAGTTGCCAAAGGTCATTAATGAAAAAGGGAAAGAGCTCTGCATGTGAATCAAGGGGTGATTCCAGAGCCCACACTCAACAAGGACAACTCTGAACTACTCACCACAGAGAATTCTGAGGAATGCCCTTGTTCTTTAGTGGCCAAATCTTATTTTTATGATCTTTCAGATTCTTTTGGTTATGAAAATTAACTAGCATTAATAGGAAGAGTTGATTTTTTTAAAGTTTCATTTGCTTGGAAGAACGCGATTAAGGCAGTTGGTCTATTTGTTTATTAAGATCCCCTAAGTTAGAATGTTCTTTTTGCTGCTGCAAAATCATTTGATCCAATGACAAGAGCGGGTGGGCATTTCATTCTGAGCTCCTTTTATGATGACTCTTGCAGTTATCCTGCTTTGTGGCTTTCTTTTTCCCAGAAAGCCATTGTACTCCCTATTCCTACTTTTTAAAAAAAAATCATTAGTATCATTGCATCACAGAATAAGAAAAAAAGGAGATGTGTGATCTGCCCATGAGTTAGAGTAGTTGGCCCACATGAGCTCGGCCTTTTTTCATGTGCTGGCTGTGCGCCTGTCCACCTGCTGGGGTGGAGAAGCTCATTACTGCTCATAGCAACCAAGAAACAGGGCTGGGCAAAGGGGAGAGGGAGACCAAAGGCCCAGAGTGCTCCCACCAAATTGGATCCTGGAGAGTCGGATACTGAGGCCTCTACTGGAGTTACTCAGCAGCCACTTGCTGTTCACAGTGAAACTGCAGGAATAAAAGAGGTCACTCTGGCGGACTGGAGCATCGCCCAGTGTTTGCCAATGGACAGAAGAGTCATGGTGTTGGCTTCGTACTGTATGCGTGCAAAAGCCACAGACCCTCATTTGCTCAGCCTCTTAATACCCAGTTTTGATGTTTTGTTGAATCTGGAGCTCTCCTAGAAGCATAATGAAGTGCCTGCAACTCAGAAAATCTTTCAAAGCTTTGACACTGCACTTCCCTTTCACTCCTCCTTTCTGCTTCTATCTTCTTGGCCGCCTCCACTGTTTGTGTTCATGAACTTCTGCCACTGGAATTGGTGTGCCCTGCCTAAATGGCATTTCAACATGGATGTCCCCAGGTGCCTAGCATCCTTGCCTAGATTAACGTGTCAGTGGCATATGGCACAAATGGCCTGTCGTTCGGCCTCAAAATCAGTTTAAAATATCTGCCAGGCTGCTGGCTTCTTTGGCATAATGCCCTGTGGCCCCAGTGCTTGAGGAAGGAGAGCAACACTGTCTGGAAATTACTGAGAGTGAGTTTTCTTATAAAAGAGCCAGAATCTGACTGTCTGCTTTTCCCTTTTTCTCTCTCATTTCCTCCTGGAATCTGAGCTAGCGATATAAGCATACATTCTTTTCTCTCTCTCTCTCTCTCTCTCTCTCTCTCTCTCTCTCTCTCTCTCTCAGTTTTTGTGTTTTTATTTTAATGGTCTTTATTTATTTATTTTAATTTTTTTTTTTTTTTGTTAAGCCTCACCTGAGGATATTTTTACACTGATTTTTAGAGTGACTGGAGGCCCAGAGACCAAAGGAGGGACAGAGAGAGAGAAATATCGATGTGAGAGAAACACATCAATTGGTAGCCTCCCACACAGGGATCGAGACTGCAACTGAGGTACGTGCCCTTGCCCAGAATCGAACTCGGGACCCTTCAGTCCATGAGCCAACACTCTATCCACTGAGACAAACAGGCTAGGGCCATAAGCACACATTCTGAAGCTGAGTGCTGTTTGAGAATAACTTTCATTGTGTTGGTTCCCTTTTTTGGCCATACATCCTGCTCTTTTTCCATAACAAGAAGTACCCAGCTTGTGCTTTTCAAACACTGTTGTATTTGATCCTCTTAAAAGACCCAGTGTAGGTCTTAGCTACTTTTTTGCAGATAAGAAAAATGAGGCAGAGATTTTTAAATATTGCCAAAGCATACTAGAGAGAAGTGGCAGAATAACAATTCCAACCCAGGTCTATCCGACCCCCACAGTCCAAATTCTTTTCACTCTGTTATATCCATGCATAGTCCGTTGCCTGAACTGTGTCCACATCCACACAGCTGGGGCGGGGGAAGGGGAGAGTTTTTATTGCAGTTCAATGGGCAGAGCTCACTGTGGTCAGACATTGTCAGCAAGAACTCCTGGACTTTTCTTGTACAAATTCCTTATCACGCTCTTCTCTCGGTGTGTTTAATGGTGGGTCATTGTTACTGTTTAGTGGCCTGATGGGTTTCTCCCTCCTAAATCCAAGGGATGAAGTAGGTCCTGCTGTACTTGGGATTATCCCCTCTTGATGAGTGATGACCTCGGGACTGGAGACCGCTGACCTGCAAGCAGAGAGAGGGGGATGTCAAAGGTTTCTCCAGCTCAATCTGGATTGATGAACCAGAATAATTCCGGCAGCAGGGCTCATGGAATTGGCCTCACCAGCAATCTTTCTCAATTTTTGTGCGAGGTGCAATATTTTGGCAACGTTTTACTTATACTATACAATCTCTTTCCCACCATAGGTGTGTATCACCTGGATTAGTCACTAGATTAGTTGTTGCCAGAACATCAAACAGTTATCATTGAATAGACTGTGTTCACTGGCTACTCTTTCCTGCATTTATGCTCTAATTTGCAAGAATATCTCACTTAAAATGCCTCCCAGTTCTTTATTGTCACCAAAACTCTACACCTGCTCCAAGGCGCTGCTCCATTCATCTCCTCCAAGCAACCTCCTCCAAATCCATCTACCTCACTGATGGCTTCTTTATTACAAATTCCTTACACTGATAATAACAGCATTTCTTTAAAAAATTATATAATTGTTCACTTGAATAAGTAATATCATATAGCTCAACATTTAAATGTATACAGAATGTACAAATAATCAAAGTGAATTGTTATTCTGCCACTTCTCTCTAGTATGCTTTGGCAATATTTAAAAATCTCTGCCTCATTTTTGGTTCCAGCTTCCCCTTCCAGAGATATCTTAATATACATACGTGCTTTTAAAAATCCATCAACAATACATAAGAATGATTGTTAACATATAGTAGCAGTTACATAAGAGATACTATGTTAAGCACTTTACAGAATTATGTCATTGAGTCCTCTCAGTAACTTTATGAGATGGGTACTTATACATGTTTCACAAATGAGGAAGTGAAGGCTCAGGAAAGTTAAGTAACTTGTCCATGATCACACAGTTATAAGGTGGTAGAATTGGAATTTGACCTCAGGATGTTTGACAAGATTAAAAGGTATTTAGAAATGAAACCATGTGGTATAGCTGAAAAACTTGCACTTGGAAATAAAATTCTGGCTATGAAACTTACTAGCTATGTGACCCTAGGTAAGCTTCCTAAACAAACAGAGTCTCCATTTCCCTAGGGCAGTGGTTGGCAAACTCATTAGTCAGCAGAGCCAAATATCACCAGTACAATTATTGAAATTTCTTTTGAGAGCCGAAAACCGACTTCTGCGCATGGGCCATGAAGTTTCAATCGCACTGTACTGTGCGCCCGCACGTGGTATTTTGTGGAAGAGCCACACTCAAGGGGCCAAAGAGCCGCATGTGGCTCACGAGCCGCAGTTTGCCGACCACTGCCCTATGGGGAAATGCTAACCTCGAAGAGAGCTGGGAGTGTTGTGGGGATTGGGGGAAATAAAGAATGTAAAGCACCTGGCACTTAGAGCTATTCAGAAATGAGAGCTACTTCATCAAGAGCCATGTCTTGTTAATCTGCGTTTTTCAGCTTCAGCTGCCCTATGCAGAGCAGGAAGGACCTACCCGGTGATGGTTGGCGCAGCACAGATCTAGCCTGTGGATGGCAGGAAAATCCCACACAGAGGTCCCTGCGAGTAAACCCAAGGCAAAGGCAAGGCAATAGGCTCTTGCACCGAATGCCCATGGGACTAGCTCACAGGGAAGAGTTGTTCATGTGTCCGCGGTTCAAAGAAATACCCTTAGGGACTTTGCCTGGACCATTCTTCCTCCAGATACCCTCAAGGTAGGTAACCCCTTCACCTCCTTCCAGTCACCTCCTCAGGGGATCCTTTTAACCAGCAACCAGCCCCTACCCCCACTTTATTTATTTATTTTTCCATAACACTTTTCACCATCATTATATGATGTTATCATCCTGCTGACTGCATTTGTTTCATTGTCTGACTCCTCCAGAATGTAAGCTCCCTGAAGGCAGGGTCTTTGTTTTGTTCACTGATGTATCCTAAGCACTTACAACAGTGCCTGGTCCATGGTAAGTGACAGCCCAGGTAAGTTTGCTGGTTAACAGCAGAATCAAGATTAGAATTCAGTTTTTCTGCACCCCTCCCCCAAACTAGTTGTCTTTCTACTAAGTCATTTTTTAGGATAGAGGAGCATTTGTCTGGGATTACGGAATGAATTGGCTGTTGAGGAATCCAGACAAAACTGGGAATGCATTCATATAGACAAAATAACTGAACCATAAAAGTGACAGCAGGGGGAATAAAAACAAAACACATAAATGTGGGTGGTTGTGTTGATTTCCCCCCCAAAAAAATTTTAAGTACCTGAGACTCTGCTGTCAGTTTATCTAGTGAAATAAGATTCATGATCAATGCGCGGAGACGGAAATTTCAGACCTCATTATACACAAACTGAAGATTATTCTTAGCTGTCACTGCGGCATTTGACATGCCAGCGAAAACCAAAGGAAATCTGTCTGCAGCCCCTTTAGCTTTGACAGATGTGGACACGCATGAGTTTGGGTGCTACATTTTGGTTGGATATTAAATGTGCGCATGTCCAGAGGATGCAGCTGAGGAAGCTACCACCTAGTCACAGTTTAGGGCTGAAGCCCCAGTGAGGCACCCAGTTTAGTCCAGGACACCCTACTCCCTTCTCTTCTTGATAACAAAGGAGGCCCTCTGCCCTCCCCCAGGATCATCTTTCACCTGAGCTTGAGGTCCCATCCCATCACTTATTTCCCCTTTTTTAAAAAATCTTAAATCTATCTTTAACTCTCAACGTACAGATATGCTCAAATCTCCTCCAGGCCAAGGCAAGGTAATAAAAACCTTCCAGTAATCTCTTGAATCAGTTAACTATTGATGTGTGACAAAGCACCCCAACATGGTGGTTTAGAGCGATAAGAATTTTTATTACTCACAAGTTGATGAGTTGTGGGCCCCTCTATTGCTCTGGGCCAGGCTCTGCTGACGTTAGCTGGGCCTGAAACGCCGACTGCCCAGCTGGCGGGTCAGGCTGCTCAAGGACCATCTAGCTCAGTGCCTGGCAATGAGCAGGTTATCAGTTGTGGTGAAGTGGGTGACTGGGCCACTGATCAGTTTTCCGGCAAGTCAGCTCCGGCTCATTCCCATGGTGGCTGGGCGGGATTTAAAGAAAGAGAGCAGAAGTAACCAAGCCCTTTAGAACTGGCACAATATTCTCTCTCTCTCTCTCTCTCTCTCTCTCTCTCTCTCTCTCTCTCTCTCTCTCTCTCTCTCTTTCTCTCTGCCCCCTCCTCAAAAGCAAGTCACAAAGCCAGCCGAGGAATAAGGAAATCCTCAAAAGCAAGTCACAAAGCCAGCCGAGGAATAAGGAAATAGACTCTACTTCATGATGGAAGGAGCTGCAAAGTCACATCTTGAAGGGAGGGATGAATAATTAGGGTCAGTTTTGCATTCAGTCTCCTAACTCTCTTCGTCCTTAAGCGTCCTTAAGTGTTACCCAGATGTCTCTTTTCATTCACATACAAATTTCTAGAGAAAGTTGCTGTCTCTTGCTTTGCCAACTTCCTTACCTACCAGCCACTCCTAACTCAGGGTGACCTCACCTTATTACCACTATCACCATTTTTGATGAACCTGCTTTAAAGACAACAATGTCTCAAATATGAAACACTATGAACTACTTTCAGCTTTCATCTTGCTTAACCTCACTGCACAGTTTGACCTATGTGGTCACTCCCACTTGCTCAAAACTCTCTTCTCTTAACTTTCTGATTCCCTCTCTCCTGGCTTTCCTGCTGCGCCTCTGACCATTCTTTCCCAGACTCCTTGACTGGCTCATGTCTAGGCAGCAGGCCTAGAACTCAGCATTGCATAGGTCCAGACGGGTGCTGTACAAAGAAAGCAGCATTTGGTGCTAGATGGAACTTGGCTCTAAATCCCATTCAATAGCTGTGTGATAGTGAGCAAGTTGCTCAACTTTTCTGAGCCTCAGTTTCCTCAACTATATTATAGGCTATTAACAGGCTCTCAGAGGGTAATCTTGTCAAGTAGCCATCAAAGTTAGCTTCCAACTGAGGACATATGTCACTTCTCACCATGAGACCCACTTTCTACTAATGTAAAAAAAATTATAAAAAACATTTAAAAATGAGAAGCATGGCTCAGTGGTTGAGCATCGATCTATGAGCCAGGAGGTCATGGTTCGATTCCCGGTCAGGGCACATGCCCGGGTTGTGGGCTTGATCCCCAGTGTGGTGCATGCAGGAGGCAACCAATCAATGATTCTTTCTCATCATTGATGTTTCTATCTCTCTCTCCATCCCCCTTCCTTTCTGAAATCAATAAGAATACATATTTTAAAAAATGAGAAGAAGCAATGCTCAGGTTTCACAGTTTTACTTTTTGGATTCTTCTTTGGATCCTTTACCTTCTTATTTTACTCCTCTCCACGTGCACTTCCTGTTTTATATGCCTCTGCTTGACAGGATAAGTAGGTTTCCTCTTGAGTGCCCTCTGCCGTGCACTGCTGGGAACCCTTGGTAAGAATTCTGATACTGAATCCAGCTCATCCCCAAATGGTGCCATGATCAGTTGGTAATGTCTGTTTTTTATCAACTCTGCTACATTTTTCTCCTAAACATACTCATTGTATTTTCACTTCCTACTGCCTATAGCTGTCCCATTTTAGAAACACAGAGACTGAGTACAATCCAGAGCTCATGTGCCCTGGCTCTTTCTATGTTAAATATAGCACTGAGTAGTTGAAGTTCAGAGAGGTTAAGTTGTCTGGCCTAGGTCACACAGCTAGTATACTATGTATGAGAGCCAAGATTGAAAATCAGATCTCTCTGACCTAGAGCTCTTTTCTTCCCAGGCTGTCTCCTCTTTGTGGCAACAATTTCTCAAAGCAGATCTGGGTTAAAGAGTAACCCAGGGCTTGCTCCAAGGATAGGGATAGAGCCCCCTTTCCTACCAACTATTGGACACTAAGACTCATGTTGAGAGGGGCTCAAGTGTGGAACTTCATCGGCCCAGAAGATAGAGAGCATAGCAATGAAAGAGCCAAGCTTTGTAGATAGACCGACCAGATTAAAATTCACTTACCTGCTAGAAGATCTTGAGCAAGTGATTAAATTTATTAGTCTTACTCAATTTCCCTGTAAATAGGGGATAAAGTGAACATTATCAATTTCACAGGGGTGTGTGGGGATCAGGTGGAGATAAGGTTTATAAACAGCTCAGTACAAGGTGCAGATTATAACAAGTCCAGCCCTCTCTGGTTTGGCTCAGTGGATAGAGCCTCGGCCTGGGGACTGAAGGGTCCCAGGTTCGATTCCAGTCAAGGGCACATGCCCAGGTTGCGGGCTCGATCCCCAGTGTGGGGTGTGCAGGAGGCAGCCAGTCAATGATTCTCTCTCATCGTTGATGTTTCTATCTCTCTCTCCCTCTTCCTTTCTCTCTGAAATCAATAAAAATATGTATATATATTTTTAAAAAGAACGTACAAGTCCACATTACATGCCAGTCCTAACTCATCCTAAAGAGAGTGCAGGAAGCCCTGCTCCTGACCTGAACATGGAGCAGTGTGTGCAAGAATATATGTGGTGGTCTTTCTCTCTTTTCCGCGTCATCACGGAAAAGGTTCTGGTCCGGTTGATGAGTGGAGGAGCTGGGGATTAAGAAATTAAAGAAAGAAAGAGACCAAGAGGCAGAAATAGATTCATGAAGCTGGGAGCTGGGTGGGCCGCCATCTTCTCTGATGGAGAGGTAGCATGACCCCGACCAACACGCAGTGTGTTTATTTTAAAGGCCTAGATTTACATATCTAGTCCCGCCCCTGCCTACACCTGGGCTGCTATGATTGGGGAAGCATGTTCCCAGGGTGTGGCTCTGCCTACGCCCTGAGTTCAGCTGATGATAATTAAGGAAAAATGCCCATGTGTCTTCCCAGGTGGCCCTCTACAAATATATAACTGACGAGAAACACACCTGGAAGAAATACAGGCCAATGGAACAAAACAATCAAATGAAACATTTGCATATACTTATCCTTTCCACTGAGCAGGAAATTCAGGCAGTTGACGTTTGTTTGGAAAGGACTCTGAGGCAACAGAATGGAGTCTAGCACTCCCTCATATGACTGTCATGTGGCCCCACACCACTGTGGTCATGCTAAGAAGACCATGCCCAGACTGCCTCATTAAAACTGGCTTAACAATAGCTCTACTACCCACGAAAATCTGATTTCTTCTCTCTTCCTGTGATGTCACCCCAGTTGCCTCTGAATAGAGGCTCTCAGATAAACAACTTTGAAGTATAATTAATAATGTTCCCTCTTAGTTTCCTACTTTGTTGCCCACCTTAATGATATTTCACCATGCTGAGCATGCACCGGATGGGAAGGCTCACCCCTCACCCCAGGCTTTGTTTGTTTATTCCACTTTCTACTTCCTCAGAGAAGCCAGCAGAAACTTTCTGGAAAGTAGAATTAGTTTCAAAGCCATCAAGCCTCTCTCCAGCACTTTGACCTCCCTAACGTCCTTTTAATGTGGCTTGTTTTAGTGCTGGGGCCTCAGTCCAAGAAACCAGAAGAGAAATACTTCTTTCTGAAAAGAATTGGAATCAATTGACCTAGAAATCTTAGTCATAGAAGAACTGAGAGACTATACATGGGGACTACACAGCCAGGCAGTGACTTATCGACTCAAAAAGCTTTCTTCTCTCTAACTGGCCTATAAGTTGCCACAGGCTTTCTGCATTGTGACATCTTGTTTTCCTTAGTAAAATAAAAGTTTTTCATTTGGCATTCCCATCTTCCCATTATTGGTGACAGAGCCATCAGAGCACCCCTTTACAACCGTGTCCCTATTTCTGTATCAATTCTTGTGCATTATTCTGACTTCAAGCCACCCAAAACAGTCAGGATCTTCACCAAGTCTGTCTCCAGGGTACTTGTGGAAATACATTTAGCTGCCCTACTTCCTCTCCGCTCTCGGCTTTGATATGGAACTCTCTTCTAGCAGGCTTTGTGTAAGGTGAAGACTTTCTGGAGGTATTCTTTGCATTAAGAAAGAAAGATGAAAAGGAAGGAAGGAAGGAAGGGAAGGAGGGAGGAAGGGAAGGAGGAAGGGAGGGAGGGAGGGAGGGAGGGAGGGAGGGAGGGAGGGAGGGAAGGAGGAAGGAAGGAAGGAAAAGTGTATTATCAGTGAGCATCAATTATAATGAGGTATTTTTAGTGAGACTTGATAATGTTGAAACCAGGGAACTGTGGCCTCTGAGCTGAGATCCTGGCAGTTGCATTTTATTAACCATAGTCAGGGTGCTAAGCTGATTTTCCGTCTTGATTGACAGAACCCTTTCAGCATAAACCCTGGAAAACTATTAAGAGGACAGAATCCCATCGAGGCCCTCTGCCTGTAATAGTTTTAATGCAGAAATGCATTTGATCAGCAGCATGCTGAGCTCAGATCATTTCCTGAGTGAATAGCAATGTGGTTCCAGTGTCATTTACCACGACCAATTATGTTACATCCTGACAACATTTAAAACAAGTGGATTAAGAAAAAGGCACTCTCAATACCAGAATTTTCAGTGGATCTCATTTCACCTCTCTTTTATTACAAGAATAAGCTAAAGAAGATGGAGGAAAGAAAGAAAAAACACTTTTAGGGTCAAGAGGTTGAGAAAAATCATAAAAAACTTAATACAATTGCAATTCAGTGACCCACCCTTTCTTTAGTTATCTTTTCTATTGCTGCAAATCTTTCCCTATATGGAAGAATCAAAGTCTTTCTTTAAGCACCAGATTCACTTACCAAAATCAGAATACACTTCTCAGCCCTCCTTGCCATTCTGAACCTCCACAAAAGCACTGGTTCTAATAAGAAAAAGTCCCTATGACCTAAGACATCAGCCATAAAGCCACTGAGGGTTCTAGTCCAATGGCAATATTGGCTGATCTACGGACCAACAGAAAGATGTCACCTATATAATTTGCATATTAAATAGATCAAGCAGCCATTGCTATCTTTTGAATTAACCAGCCACAAATTTCAATGGGATGGTACTCTTGAAATATCTGTCCAGCAAATCAAATATCAAATACTTTTCTGTTTTTCTAAATAGCTTTATTCAGTTATCTATATAATAAAAGCCTAAGCAACCATTATGGCGGAACGACCAAAATGACCGGTTGCTATGATGCGCACTGACCACCAGGGGGCAAACGCTCAACACAGGTGCTGCCCCCTGGTGGTCAGTGCAGTCCCACAGGGGGAGCGCCTCTCAGCCAGAAGCTGGACTCACAGCTGGCGAGCGCAGTGGCCGTGGCAGAGCTATGGAGCAGCGAGTTGAGCGGTAAGGAGCAGTGAGCAGGCAGGCGGTACGGAGTGAGGGGTCCCGGACTGCGAGAGGGATGTCCACCTGCCAGCTTAGGCCTGTTCCCCGCAAGTCCCAGACTGTGAGAGGGCGCAGGACTGGCTGAGGGACTCCACCCCCAGTGTACGAATTTCTAGTTAAAATATAAAAGTAATGCATGTTCACTACAAAGGAATCAGAAAATATAGAGCAAAGCAATGGAAAAATAAGGGTATCATCCAGAGATAAGCACTGTTGATATTCTGGCATTGCCCACACATATTTAGGAACAAAGATGTTACCAGATAATATACACTGTAGTGTAATCTGCTTTTTGTCATTCATGAATATGGTGTGAACATTTTTCTATGTCAGTAAGTATGGATCTACATCACATATTCAAAGCTGCAGAATATTATTGTATCACTAGAGGCCTGAGGCACGAAATTCGTTCAAGGCCTTCGCAGCCGCGGCAGCTGCCTTGATCCTCCCTCACAGCCTCAGGAGGCTGCCTGGATCCCGTGGCTACAGCCCCGGCTTCATCCCGGAAGGACGTCCGGTCTAATTAGCATATTATGCTTTTATTATTATAGATCATTATTTGACCTAATTCTCTTCTGATGAACATTTAGGCTCTCCTCCTTTTATTCCTCTTTTAAATCATATTGCAATCGCATCCCTATATATCAATAATCTTCAAACTCTAATGTGACCAAGAATCACCTGTGTTATTTTAAATATACGGATGCATGGGCCCCACATCTAGAGATTCTGCTTCAGTAAGAAAGGCATAAGACCCAGCCTCCTGAGTTTTACCAAGGACTCCAGGTGATATCGATGTTGGTAGTCCTCGAACCACACTGTGAGGAATATACATCTTTGCAAACTTGTCTGGTGATTTCCTTAGGACAAAGTTCTAGAGGTGAGGTCGTTATTGTGGCAAAGGCTAAAATAACATGCAGTGTTTTAACCATCTACCTCATTTGTAGTATCCATATTGATTTTTTTTTTAAATAAAAGATTGGGTAATGAAGGTAGTATGTGCTCTAAGTCAGGAGGCATGCTTGAGGTACTGGTAAACAGGGTGTCTGTCCAAGAGCCCTCAGAATCGGTCCTGCAGGTGTCTATGGGATACAGAAATCCTCCTCAAGCAGCCCCTTGGTTCTCCCACTGGAGCCTGGCAATGAGAAGAGTTGAGGAGGAATGGGATGATGACACAAGGTAAGAATGGGTTCAACATCTTGGCTGGAGAATTTGGTTCCTGAAAGGGGAGGGTGCCTGCCACTGCTATTAAATATATTTACACAGGAGATCGCTGCCCACAGGGGTCACCAAACAAGATAGCTCCACCCCTAAGCTCTACTTATGTAAAATTCACATTTCTACCCCAGGTTTTCCAGGTGTTTGAGAGATGAGAGCTGGAAAGTGCAGGTATTTATTTATCTCCAGGATATGAGCATGCTTAAGAGTACACATACTCAGAGGAACGGAGGCAGGCACGGGTTCCCCTGCGCAGAGTCTCCAAACTCTAGAAGGAGGAGATTTCCAACTATAAGGTTTACATAAAGGACAATGTTGCCCAAGGTGACAAAATATGGAAATCAAACCAGTAGACATCCAATTTGAATCATGTAAAGAAGAAATGCTGTCTTCCCGTTTGCGGGGATAAATGTTATTCAAGTATGATACACATACAGGAAAGTGTTCCAATTATAAGTTTACAAGTTTGACACATTTTCACAAAGTGAACACACTGGCTAAACCAGCATCCAGATTTAAAAAAAAAAAAAAATAGAGGAATACCTCCAGCCCAGACATCCTGTGGTGCCTGCTCGCAGTCACTATTCTCCCCAAAGTTAGCCACCACCCTGATTTCGAACAGTTTTCATTGGTTTGACTTGTTTTTGAGCTTTATATCAATGGAATCATATAATGTAGTACTCTTCCAGAACCATTTCTGGCTAGATTTTATAGCTATAGCTAATCATTTCATGCCATGTGTAGACATGTCTCAATATTGAAGAGCAGATATCCTCCAAAAATAAATTTTAAAGTACATATTTCACATAAACCAGTGTCTATTTGTGCCATCAAAATTGGGTGGCTTTTTCTACGTTGAGCCCATTGAATCTCTGGGGTCCTTGTGCCTGTCCATAGTAAGTAATAAGGACCCTAACAGGCTACTTCCAGTGTGTATTACAGACAACTTGAGAGGCGATATAATGCAGTGGGGAAAGGATTAGCTTTGCAACCATACAGAACTAAGTTCAAATAGAATCATCTCCACTTACCAGCCACACTCTACATTCTCTCTCTGGGGCTCAGTTACCTCTGCAGCTGTAAAACAGGGGCGATATCTCTTTGGGTAGTTGTGAAAATTAAGCAGGCTTACCAATGTAAAGCACTTGGCATAAAATAGGCGCCCCAAAAATATCCATTCTCTTTTCCCTTCAGAGACCAAACCTTGATTAACCATCAAATTCAGCCTGTTGTATACACACAACCTAAATAAACACATCTTCTTTTCCTTTGTTTGTTTGTAAATAAATATATTTTCAATGGTAGCTAATTGAACCGCTAACTAGCAAGTATAAAATTAATTGGAAACCAGCTTTATGATCCAAGGGAATTTAAAATGGTTGATGTCGTCTTTTACAGAACTGAGAAATGTCATTGCTCATTCTTCAGAACCCAGGATGGCTTCATGTCCCTCCCATTTCCCACCATGCTGGCTTAGCTGTTTATTTATTAATGATTTCTCTCATAAAACCATTGTTATCTCAGCTTCCTCTGATGGCCTAGGAGCACAGAAAATTACCATGTTCCAACAAGACTACAAAGCATTCAAATGCCTGTGCTTCCCGAGACATTATCATTTTATTAATGGCCATTATGCCAACCCACTTATAATGGCCTTTTCAGTCAGACACATGCACGATCATGTAACAATCGGGTGAATTCTGCATTCTCACCCGTATACACACGAAAATTTCTGGCAGATTGCTAATGAGCTGATGTTGGAATTACAGAGTGGTCTGTTATCATTTGTCCATTCACAGTTTCCTCACCAGCCCATCTGTGCTCGGAACAGAGCCACCGCGGAGCATGCAGGCTGGGACCGTTTCTCCATTTACACCTTTTGCCTTCAGAGGCCTCTGGAAAAGCCGTCCCTAATTAAAGATTTTAGCAAACATATTGCCAGCTTTCTAACACTGTTATGAAACTGCTCTTGTTTGTTAGAAAAGGTGCTGTTTGTCAGCAGTTTGTAGATTTAGATATTTAATATGTGTTTCTGTAGCCCTGCATAATATTTGTGTTTTTAGAATAATTCAATTAGTATGTTATGCATGTATGTACCTGCAAGCTCAATAAATACACAAGGCACATGCGCTATCAAAACCTCGTATAATTATTCAGAGTCACAAGGACCAATAAACATGGTGTATTTTTTGTGGACACACAGACTTCTCTACAGAACAAGGTAGAATCGAATACTCTGAAAGGTGGGAACTGTTAAAACAAAATAATCAGTTTGAGATCCAGGCTCAGATAATTTGGGGCCAGGGCAAAGTACATTTTACCTGATATATTTGTATAATTAAGGTACATTGGGAAAGAATCGGATTTCCCTGGTAGAATATGCCTAGTTGAGTGGACAGATGTTCGCTCGCACTACCAGCTTAACTGTTAGAGTGGAGGCTCTCAGTCACTGGGTGTGGCTGGGGCTGGGCGGGGAAGGTGTCAAATGGGGAGCTTTGCAATACTCTCTCCCACCACCACCATCAAATTTAGACACTCTCCCATTACACCCAGTTGAGAATTGCTGCTTTAGAGCTCTGAGGGAACAAGAGAGATGCCAGAACTAAGAGCTTTCAGCCCCAGGAAAAGACTCAGATCATTCATCTTGGAAACAGGTTCATTTTCACTCTCCCCCCGCCTCCCCCGGTTATCGTGCAGAGGAGTGCCCCCTCTGGTAATAAGATGAGTAAGGTTTCCGAGACCAAAGTCACCTCCTTAGAGAACACGGAGGAGCCTGGGGCCTTCACCACCAAGGCCAGAATAATACCTCCCAGGGGTCCAGCACCTCGGGGATCAGAAGGTAACTCTGTAGGCTGCTTTGGAGCCATTTCCACCAGGGCCCTGTGACACTGAGGAACTGTGAGATGCAGCTGGTGTGGAAGCTTTGTGGCCACTTATCACTCTGATATTTTATAATGTAGATTTTAATTCAATCTTTGAATTAAATTCAAGATGGAGGGAGGTACCACAAATTATAAGGCAAGGTCTGTGTTCAGAAAGAATTTGCACATTAGAGAGCTGGTATACATACATAAAAACAAAATGCCCTTCTTAATACCACAGGTTAGCCAATGAAAAGAGCCAGATGATTGGCATAGATGCAGGGGCATTCAGGGGCAAGAAACATCGCCTTTAGAAAGGATGACTTGGGGAGGTGTAGGACTCAGAGCTTAAGAGAGGGGGCAGTAGACTCTATGAGCTAGGAAGATAATGGGAAAGGACAGGAGTATTTGGGGAATTATGAATTGGCCACTTTGGATAGAGCAGAAGTTTTATGTGTTTGTGGCAGGATACTGGGAAAGCAAGGTTTCAAGGGTAAAGGGCTACTCTGTCAGGGCTAAGAATTTGTACGTCACTTTTTTTTTTAAGATCGTTAATCCTTTTATTTATTTATTTTTAAATATATTTTTATTTATTTCAGAGAGGAAGGGAGAGGGAGAGAGAGAGAGATAGAAACATCAATGATGAGAGAGAATCAGTAATCGGCTGCCTCCTGCACGCCCCACTCTGGGGATCGAGCCCAAAACCTGGGCATGTGCCCTGACCGGGAATCGAACCATGACCTCCTGATTCATAGGTCAACACTCAACCACTGAACCATGCCCACTGGGCTATTATACCCTTTTAAATAGACTTTATCTTTAGAGTTATTTTAAGTTCACAGCAAAGTTTAGCAGAAAGTACAGAGGGTTCCCATATACTCCCTCTGCCCACAACTGCACAGCCTCCCCCACCATAAACATCTTCCACTGGAGTGGTAAATTTATCACAATTGATGAAGCTACTACATTATAATTTCAACTGATGAACCTACATTGACACATTATTGTCAACCAGTCCATAGTTTACATTAGAGTTCAACCTCAGTATTGTACATTACACGGGCTTTGACAAATGCATAATGACATATATCCATAATTATCTATATATATATAATCTATATATAAAAGACTAATATGCAAAGTGTCCCCTCAAGAGTTCGACCAGGAGACCAGGAATTCGATCACTCGCTATGACATGCACTGAACACCAGGGGGCGACGTGGAACGAAGGAAGGCCACGATCAGCCCTGATCACCGGCCAGGCCTAGGGACCCTACCCGTGCACAAATTTCATGCACTGGGCCTCTAGTAGCAATATAAAAACCCTCTGCTTCACCTACTCACCCCTCCCTTCCCTCTAACCCTTGGCAATTACTTGTCTTTTTATTTAATTCAATGTTTTTGCCTTTTTCATATGGTTGGAATCATATAGCATAAAGTCTTTCAAATTGGCTTCTTTCACTTAATAATATCAGCCTACTATAATATTTCAGACTACTTAAGATTATTTTATGTCTTTTCATTGCTTGATTAGTCATTTCTTTTTAATGCTGATGATAGTCCATTGTCTGGACATACCAATTTACTTATCCATTAACCTACTGAAGGACATCTTGGTTGCTTTCAAGTTTGGGTAATTATGAATAAAGCTGCTGTAAACACCATGAGCAGGCTTTGCATGAACATAGTTTTCAAAATACCAACAAGTGTGTTTGTTAGATTGTATGGTAAGAGTAGGCTTAGTTTTATGAGAAACTGCCAAATTATTTTCCAACTGGCTGTACTATTTTGTATTCCCACCATCAATGAATGAGAGCTCTTCATGTTCCACATCCTTGCCAGCATTGAGTATTATCAATGTTTGGCCATTCTAATAGGCATGTAGTGGTATATTATTATTGTTTTAATTTGCATTTCTCCAATGATATATGATATGGAGCATCTTTTCATGTACTTATCTGTCACCTGTATATCTTCTTTGGTGAGGTGTCTATTAAAGTCTTTGGTCCATTTTAAATTGGGTTGTCTTTTATTGTTAAATTTTATTAGTTTTTTAAATATATTTAGATAACATTCCTTTATCAGATATGTTTATTGCAAATGTTTTCTCCCAGTATTAGCTTTGTTCTCTCATTCTCTTGATGTTGACTTTCTTTTGTATGTGTTTTTTAAAATATATTTTTATTGATTTCAGAGAGGAAGGGAGAGGAAGAGAGAGATAGAAACATCAATAATGAGAGAGAATCATTGATTGGCTGCCTCCTGCATGCCCCCCCCCCCCCCAATTTGGGATCAGACCCAAAACCTGGGCATGTGCCCTGACCAGGAATCAAACCGTGACCTCCTGGTTCATAGCCACACCAGCAGGGCTGATATTAACTTTCTTAGAGCAAAAGTTTTTTGTTTATTTTTTATTTCAATAAAATCCAGCTTATCAATTATTTATTTTGTATATATGTCTTAGGTGTTGCGTCTGAAAAGTCATCACCAAATCTAAGATCTAGATTTTATACTATGTTATCATCTAGGCATTTTGTAGTTTTGAGTTTTACATTTAGATCTATGATCAATTTTCAGTTAATTTTTATCACAGGGATAAGGTCTGTGTCTAGATTCTGGTGTTTTTGTTTTGTTTTGCATGTGAATTAATGTACAGTTGTTCTATCACCATTTTTTGGAAGGCTATCTTTTCTGTATTGTTTTGCCTTTATTCCTTTGCCAAAGATTAATATGTTGTTTGGATCTATTTCTGGACTTTCTATTCTGTTCCACTGATTTATTTGTCTACTTTTTCACCAGTACTATCCTGTCTTGTTTTCTATAGTTTTATCATAAGTCTTGAAGTTGGGTAGTATCAGTCCTCCAACTTTGTTCTCCTCCTTTAATATTGTGATGACTATTCTGGGTCTTTTGCCTCTCCACATAAACTTTAGAATCAATTTGTCAATATCCACAAAACTACTTGATAGAATTTTTATTTGGATTGTGTTGAATCTATAGATCAAATTGAAAAAAAACTGACATCTTGACAACATTGAATCTTCCTATCCATGAACATGGAATAGCTATACATTATTGAGTTGATATCTTTCTTCATAGTTTTTTAGTGTTCCTCATGTAGATCTTGTACATATTTTGTTAGATTTATACTAACATTTGGGGGGTTGCTAATGTAAATAATATTGTATTTTTAATTTCAAGTTTTATTTGTTCATTGCTGGTATAAAGGAAACTGATTAACCCTGCAACCCATGGTTGAGCTCAGCCTCAAGGAGTAGGGAAATGGATTCTACTTTTTAAAAAAATATATTTTTATTGATTTCAGAAAGGAAGGGAGAGGGAGAGAGAGACAAAAATATCAAAGATGAGAGAAAATCATTTATCGACTGCCTCCTGCACGCCCCCAACTGGGGATTGAGCCAGCGGAATCAAACCTGGGGCCCTTCAGTTCGCAGGCCGACGCTCTATCCACTGAGCCAAACTGGCTAGGACTGGATTCCACTTCTTGATAAGAGAACTGCAAATTCACATGGAAAAGGACAAGGATACTGGAAGCGGTGAAGAATCTGGCCATAAATGCAATGTTTATAACACCTGGATTCAAATCCCAGATCTTCTCACCATGTGACCATGAGTAAAGTTCTTGAAAACTGGCTTTAAAAGAGTACTGACCTCTTAGCATTAAACAAAGTGACCCATGTACAACACTTAACATAATGCCCAGTCTACATAAGTAAATAAATATGAAGGCACTATGTTGCCAGCATCATGGTGTCAGAAAGATGAGTTGGGATACATATGGTCTTTTGGGATTGTGGGCCTGTAATAGGTTGATGTTGATGAAAGTTGAAAGACTTTGCCATATTTGGGAGGAACAATAAAGGATGAATCTTTAGGAATAGGTGTCCATAGAACTGAGTAACTAGGACAATGGTGATGCCATTGACAGAAGAAGGAGAATCAGGAAGGTTGCTGGCTTGGGGACAGATGACTAGATGTCCACTTCACTGGATCTCTAGCCTAGTTTCTGGGAGTTTTATGAAAGGGATGTGGAGACAGAGTTTTCAATGACTTTGCTTAGTATGGCACAAAACACAGAATTTAATGATCAACCAAACCAGAGTTTTCATTTGGAAAACCTGCTATTGCTTACCATTTCTTCTACATTAAGGATGGTTACTCTGAAGAAAACTTAGGAAGAAGACTCCCCATTAGTTTGATTTCCCAGAGGGGCATTCATTCAGGATTCTGTGGCACACTTGACCCCAGTCCCAGTGGAGAAGTGATTGTCTTTATATTCACAATACAACCTGGGTTTCAAGGTGCCAGAGGTCAGGATGATGGAGGTGTTTTTACTCAATCTCACGGCTCTAGTTTTTACAACAACTTTTAATCTAACCAGTGTTCACTTGCACTAGAATAATTCAAGTGCTAACTCCAAGGAAGACTCTCAGAGCCTATTAGCTTAACCAATTGCCAGCCAAACAAAATAACAAATTTCCCATGTAGAATGATTTAGTGCAGCACGACTAGGATAAATAATGAAGGCATTTGTTTATGCCTACTTACAACATTCCTCGTAGGCAAAAAGGGGATGAAACATTATTCTAAGCCCGAGAAGGCAGCCGGTGCAGGCTCATCAAAAATATGCATTTTCTTTTGTAGTCAAAGAGTGTGAGTTTGCTCTGCTTCACCTCTGGCCTGAGCTCCTCTGATATCCATGTAATTTAAATGAGAGAGTCATTCTAGGGAGCTGTCACATTTCAAAGAGGTGACCTGTTTTGGATCTTGAAAGGATCCCTAGTGTTTGGGCTCACTCCTGGGTGAGGTGGTGTCTTAGAGTTCTTGCAATGTCATCCAGAGAAACAGACCTTGGAAAGTCTAAATAGAAGTTGTTTACCTTGTCCTTTTTGCTTGTTGTGCAAATGGGCCTCCATTTTGGAGAGAAAACAAGCACATTTCAAGCTCAGTCTACGTCAAAATCCACCACTGCTGCCAGTCAAACCTTGACAAAAATTTTTAAAATCGAGTTTTTATTCATTCCTGGAGTTGCCTAACTTTCACCATGAACTTTGTGGCTAAGCTATCCATAGCATCCTCCAAATTGACCCCAAGCTAGTTGGGTTCCACTTCAGAGGACAACTTGGTTGAGATACTTGACTCCTTGTTCTTTCTCCTGAGAAACTGGTTCCTCTGAGTCCCCCTACTTACATCTGGCCCCAGAAAGGAACTCCTGGTCCTCCTGGGAACAGACTCTCTCAGGCAAGCATGCTGGTCAGAGTACCTTATTTCAAGCTGCAACCAGATGTGGATTTCTAATCCATCCTAAACTTTATACAGCTGTACTGGGAACCACTACTTTCCTAACATTCCCCTTTGGTCCATATGGGTGAGGTTTGTTGGGAAAACTCCCACTAAAGTCACTCTCCAGACAACCCAGTTAAAGAAGACCCCTTCTCCATTTAGGGTTCATCCCGCAATAACTGGCTTCTGTTTTGATGGCACAGAGCTTCCTGTACTTTCTCAACTGCTCAACTGGAAATGCTCTCTTTCCCTTTTACCTGCCAAATTAGGTTTAAAGAGAGAGTGCCTGGTTCATGGATCCTAGGAAGGTGTTAAATATCTCTGCTTCTAGGAATCCAGCTAGAGACATTAACACCTACCTCCTGGCTCAAGAGTGGGTGTTAATGTTCTCACTGCCAGGACGTCTTTGATCCAGGGCCTTTCCTGTCGCCAGCGCTCAGCTAGTGCCAGGGCCAAGGAGAGCAAGTCACCCCAGACTGGCCTCCTGACAGTGAGGAGCTTCGTTAGGTGAGCACTAAGACAACAACTCCATCTTTCTAATAATTTCTAAAGCACCTTGAAGAGGAAGACAGTTCCAAAGACTGAGAATATAAAGAACATGGAAAACATTAGTTCTCATTATAAATGTGGGTAGTATTCTAATTTACCAAAGCAAGTTCACATAAAAATAATACAAACCTTTTACTGAAGGTTTACTTAACATACTTGGATTCTTACCACAATCCTGAGAGGCAAGTATTATTATTATCATTTTTACAGATGACTTCACAGGCTCAGAGAGAGTAAATAGTGGGGACCCTGCAGGCTGATCTCTGTTTGGCGGCCAAGTCCATGCACTGAACCACAGCTCCCTGTTGGATTGCTAATCCTGACAATAACCTTGAGTGCTAAGGCAGGTGCTGTTTTATAGAAACCGAGGGCATTTTGATGGAAACAAAAAGTAGAACACTTTCTATTTGACCTCAAGTCCCACTGAGTCCAGACTAATGTACTTTCTACCGGACCACTCTGTCAATGACCACCCCAACTAACAATGCTTTCCCCAAGGCGTCATCATTCATTCATCCTTTCAGACAACTTATATTCACCGCCATTAAAGAATTTAAAAATATTTCAGATGCAACAATAGTATTGTGATTATGGTTTTTGTCTGTGTGTTTTTAAAGTGTCCTGCCAGCCTGTGTAGCTCAGTGGTTAAGCATCAACCCAGGAACCAAGAGGCTGTGCCGGTTCGATTCCTGGTCTGGGCACATGCCCGGGGTTGTGGGCTCGATCCTCTGTGGAGGGCATGCAGGAGGCAGCTGATCGATGATGTTTCTCTCTCATCAATGTGTGTATCTCTCTATCCTTCTCCCTTCCTCTCTTTCTAAAAAAAATCAATAAAAACATAATTTTAAAAATTAAGTATCAAATAAATAAATAAGTGTCCTTATTTTTTTCCAAGATATGTATTGAACAAATTATAGATTGACTAGCCCAGGTATTTATGGGCTCTGAGCTCTTGGACATGATGCATAATAATAAACATCCTGCCAACTCTTGATTATTTAGAATTATCTATTACATGGTCGTTAAAAATCTCAATAAACCAACAAAACAATCAAAACTTTAAATGTGCTTTTCTGTCGTGCCTTACATTAAAAAATATGAGGTAGGGGGAGGGATTCGGGTAGGGTTTCATATTTCTGAGGATATTTTTTGATAGTTGTATACAACCTTTTAAATTGTAATTGCATATGTGTAATTTCCAGTAAGCTAATAAAAGTAATAGTCACTTTTACAAAAGCAAACAAAACAGAAACAGTCAGAAAAACTTACTACTTTGGGGTAAGTCACTTCTAATTATTTTTATAGTGAAAAATCCCTTTATAAAGTAGGCAGTTTGAGGTTGCCTATAGTTTCAGTTTAGAATCTTGTGTATTGAATTTCCTTCAAGTGGGGCTCACTGGAGACTCCCCAGGGACCTAGTGACATCAAAGTTCAAGTCGAGTCCAGGTTCGTGGTCTCACAAAATCGAAGAATGAGTGTCACGGACCAAGAGGTAAGCAGAGTTTTTATTACAGAAAAGCTCCCTGCAGCAGGGAGGGGACCTGAATGGGTTACTGCAGAAACTCACTATTGTAGGGGTTTAAATTGTCCTGTTCTTGCCCTCTATTGGCTCTTTCAAAGAAACACCAGCCAATCTCCTTTTGCCCTCATCTCCCCACTTTCGGTTCCCTGCTTTTGGGTTCAGGGGGAAGGGAAGCTCAGTGGTTGACTGGTACATTCCGCCTATCTTACTCACATCCTGGCCATCTGGCTTATTTCCTCCTTATCTACCATCTTCTCTCCCCATGGTCCTTACCCTAAACTGCCTGATCCCGTCTAACTCCTCACTAGTCCCTCCACCTTTCCCAACTGCTATCCCATACTAGGAGGCCAGAGATTTCTCAATAGCACTCTCAATTCTTGCAGATAGATCCCTGGAGTGTTTGAATTAAAAACCTCCCAGTCTATTCTATTTGCCCAGTGGCTTTGATATAGACCCTGCCAGGGCTGGGTCTAGAGTTCCCTTAACTTGGAAGGAAACACCCCAGCCTACAGCAAGTGCTCACAAGACAATAGAACTATAGCACTTCACTGCAATACACTTTGCATCCTTGAGCACTCAAGGGGGTAACCTTAATGAGCACAAAATATTCATCTCTAATAAGAACATGCTGTCATAATCACCCTACATGTGATAAATATCCTAGAGGCTTTCTCTTTGTTAGGTTAATGCCTTTCCACAAGGTAATTTAACCAATTCTCTAAAAAATAATCATGTTATCAGGCCCCAATATAGTAATATGATGTTGGTTTTTTGTGTGTGTGTTTTTAATGTTTTGAATCTTGTTTTAAACAAATTTCATCCAAATAAATGCTCCCTTTTTTAACTGGCACCAAAGCTTGTGTTGTTCATTGTAATCAAGCTCCCAGTTGGCTAACTCCTCATCTAACAGTATGTCTTCTGATTTCATTTGAGCAAAATTTATCATCCACACGCAAAGATAGAAAATGTGTGAATGTCTAAAGCTTATGAAAATTAAGAGGCCATGCACGCTGGTCCTAAAAATAGTAGATAATTATAGGCATTTCTTCCCCATACAATAATTATAGGCCTCCTGTCATCTTTTCTATTCTGTATAAGGTCAGAGTAGTATTATACAAAATTTACAGTATATTACAAGTTAAAAACACAATAATTAGCAACTGTGCATCTCCAGCACCAGTGATGAATGTTCACAGTAAAAGTTAGAAAAAAAGAGCATTATTTGTTTTATGTGGACAGTACACACTTAAATTTAATCATCAACTCCTGCTACCCAATAGGCAATATTCTCTCACTATTATAATGCTATTTGCCAAGTTCATAGTACACCCTTGGGCCAAATTCATCCTTAACGAAGAGACAGGAAGCCAAATCTCTCACCGTCATCTCAACCAGGTGCACCATATTATTTTAAATTTAATAATTCTGTTGAACATATTGAATGATAATGAGCAAGCTTAGAGAAAGTGCCAAGGATTATTTTGACCATTATGATCAATGTCTGATTCAGGAAAAAAATCCTCTCACTAGATAATGTGGGTAGTTTAGAGGTTGGCTTATTTAATGCATGGCATGGGGTTGTTTTCTGCTCTTGTTTATATCATTCACAGAGGGGAGGAAAGAGCTATAGATATTCTGCTTTAGTGGAAAAAATAGCATTTTAACAAAAAAGATGGTTTATCCTTAGCTCTTAATTATCTGTACTAATGGGGACAAAGAGACACAGATATAACAAAATGACAGAAAGGAACTATCATGTCTATTTTGCTTAAGGGAAAAATCATATACCTTTACTTCAGCCTTTCCCAGCTCTGTTTTGCTGTCAAAAGCAGCTTAGGAAGGATGGGGATTTAGCAAGAATGGCTCAAGAGAAGGTTCTAGAGGCCCAGAATCGCCCATTTCAAAACTCACTCATGGTTGCCCATGTCATTTGGTTTGCTCAGCTGTTTCATGTCTCTGCCCATGACAGCTCCTTCGTCACCTGTCATGCTGGTGTCCAAGATGGCCACTGCAAACAGGATTTCTCAGCTCCAGGGCTGCGCTGCCTCAAAAACAGTTCAGTCCCAAAGACCAGCATCCCAGGGAGAACTGAGAATCAGAGCAACCATTCTGCTTTATGTAAGAAACTGATCTACCTGGTGGCCATCTTTGCCACTCCCCTGCTGCTTCTGTAGCCAAGAGAAAAATAGTATACTCAGAGATTATTAATAAGGACTCCAGGTCAGACTTTCTTCATTCAAATCCCAGTGCTACTCTTCATTAGCTCTGTGAGCTCAGTTGTAACCCTTCTATGTCTCAGATTTAACATCTCTAAAATGGGAAAGCAATAGCTGTGAGCATTAAAAGAATATATATATTACAAGTGAGCTATAAATATAACTGTTATGTGATTAAATGTTCCCTGGCCACAGAGAGTTGCTATGGCAATTGAACAGACTTTAAAACTAATATAAAATATGCCTTCTGATTAAGAGCACAAGTTTTGGGATCAGGTAAGTCAACAGCACACAAATCTCTGTCTTTAGCCAGGACCTCTGCTCTGAGCTGCAGGCTGACCCATTCAACTGTCTAGTTGACATCTCCTCTTGGATATCTTGAGCGCTGCTAGCAGAGCTGAACTCATCATCTTCTTCCATAGACCTGCTTCTCTTGCTCCCCACCTCAATGAACAATATCACCAGAAGAGTTTATTCTGCCCGTGATCTCTCTAATCCCTGACTTCCGATCCATTAACAGAGAAGACCTTTCCTGGGTCCCAGCACACACTCCTCCCTTCTCCTTTCCCTGCAGTCTCCCTCTCCATTTGGTGAGCCATGTGGTTCAGGAAAGCTTGACCCCAGAGTTCCACTCCATCTTCCAGCCCAATAACTGGTTCGGGAATGGGCATGAGACTTAAGTTGGTCCAATCAGAGTGAGACTTGAGGCATTTGCTGGGAATGCTGAAACAAAGATATACTACTCTCTTTTTTCAAACAAAATATAAAGGAAGAAGCATGTAGCCATGAAGCCGCTGGTCGCCACCTTGGGGGTATGAGGGTAGTAACCTTATGATACAGCACATATGGCAGAAGGTAAACAGAGTCAAACAGGAACCAGTTCCCTAGAGATTTCATTGAGTTTTGCCTGAACCAAGCCCTACTTCCACATATTGCAACTATATAAACCAATAACTTCCCTCTGCATTTAAAGTCAGGATTTTTTTCTAGAAAATAAAACAGTAATAAGCTTACAATTCAATTAATGGCAATGATGATTATGAAATTAGCAGTAATAATCTTCTAAGTTATTGTACTAGCTGTGCTGTCATTTCTTGGGGTTGATCAAAGTCACCTAGAGTCAGACATTTCCCACTTAAGATGCATCATATAAATCAGACTTGGTTTATCACCAGCATTTATAGACCTAGGGAAAGAACTAGGTCTAAGGACGCATGCATGGTCTTAATAAACCAAATGCACAGCCTGCTCTGATAATTACAAAATCAGAACAGTGAGAATCTTCGCAGTAGGTTGGGTTTTATTACTTGCAATTGAAAGCATTCCAAGTGATTCAGTCAAAAAGTTTACCTCTTAAATATTTCTGGAATCCGTTCACTTCTCTCTATCCCTCCACCACCACCCTGGTTCAAACTATCATTATTTCCTATCTGGACTATTACAGTAGCTTTCAAATATTGCAGTAGCCTGCTTCCTTAGTTGTCACCCTTCTCACTCCATTCCCCACAAGTAGTCAGCAGGATCTTAAAAAAAAAATTCAAATGTGATTAAATCATTTTCCAGTTTCAAGTCCTTTAAAGACTTCTTATAGAAATGGGAATAAAGTCCATATCCCTCATAACGCCAACTAGGCCCCACATGATTTGGTTCCTCACCTTCTTTAACATCTTAATCTTATGTCAGTCCCTCTTGGTCTTTAAAAATCCTGGCATTATTATCTTTTTGCAGTTCCTTAAAGACACACCATACTCTTTTCTGCCTCAGATCTTCTGCACGTACTGCCTAGAACAGCCTCTTCCCCAGCCAATGACCACTCACCCCCAAATACTCTTTTGCTTACTTCACCCTTTGGATCTCAATGTTATTCCACACAGAAGCCTGAGTGTAGGCCCTCCTGTCACATGTCCCCACTGTCCTCTGGTGTCTGAGCTTCACAACATCTTATTATCTCTGATTACTTATTTAACTGTTTGCTTCCCCCACATCTGTCTCCTTTAATGATATATCATCACTATCTACCTCTGGAAGATAGCAGCAACTCAATAAATGGATTAATAGAATAATTGAGATAAGTACAAATTCGGTCTATGTCACTCTTTAGCTTTATAACCCTGGGCAAACTACTTAACATCCTTGAGCTTCTGTTTCTCCATCTCCAAAAACTAGAAGTGATAATACCCACTTCACTCACAAGGCTGTTTAAGGGTTAAATTAAATTTGGCCACGTAGCCCTGGCTGTGCTGCTCAGTGGGTTGGAGCATCACCAAAGGTTGCAGTTTGATTCCTGGTCAGGGCACATACCTAGGTGCTGGGTTCCGTCCCCTGTCAGGACGCATATGGAGGCAACCGACCGCTATTTCTCTCTCACTTTGATGTTTCTCTCTCTCCTCTTCCTTCTCCTCTCTAAAATCAATTAAAAAAAAAACATATCCTCAGGCGAAGATTTTTTTTTTTAAAATTGGGGGCACATAGCAGGTGGTTAATAAATCTCTGGTAAGTAGGATATCCCAAGTCAAGGATCTCTCTAGCTCTCAGGAGGTGAAAAAGAACCCTAGAATCAGGTGCTTTATAAAAGAATCTAAACTTACAATAAAACTAGAGTGAGATGATGAGTATCCACTGTGAGAGGTTCTTTGAAAAGGTCTCAAAGACAACTAACTGTGCCATTCAAAGGAGCTAGAAAAAAATTTGTAAGCAAAACACCAGATGAATAGGAGAAACTAAATAAATGGCAAGAATAACTGTTCTCTGAGATATCAAAATATTAAGGCTGAATTTCAGCCCCAGGGGACCCTTACAATTTTTAAGTCACCAAAAAATACACTATGTATTCTCCCCATGTATTCAATTGTAGAGTGACCTCTTACTGCTTACTGAGGTCACTGTTTTAGAAACCTACTTACATTGTCTTGTTTCGTTGAATCCTCAAACTCTATAAAGGTCTCATTATTTACATTTTATACATGAGAAAACTAAGGCCTCAGTACTCTGATTTCAACACTAAATTTCTTAAGAGAATTTCTCATTTGTAATTAGATTTTCTACTTCCTTGTACATTTATCATCCTCACCAGAATATAAATTCCTTGAGGGCAGTCACATTCTTTGTTTTGTACCCTTTTTTAAGAGCCCAGAGTAGTACCTGCTGTATATTCATTGTTTGTTGCTCAACATTTATTTGTTGGATAAGTGAGTGAATGGACTCTTGGAGTTGATAGAGCAAAGAGATGAGAATTTGGTATCTTCTATCCTATCTAATAAAAGAGTAATATGAAAATTGACCATACCTCTGCTACACCCACAAGCCACGCCCACAAGCCACGCCTATAAGCCAATCAGGAGCGAATATGCAAATAAACCCAACCAAGATGGCTGCGGCCATGGAGAGAGCAGAAGGGAGGCTTGGGTTTCCCCAACAATGGAGGAAGCCAGGCTTTCCGCCTACCCTTGCCAGCCTAGGCCTCCACTCCAGGCTACAAAGTTTCAATTATAGAAGATAAATAAATCCCAACAGAAATGGCTGCCGCCATAGAGCAAGCAGGAGGCTTGGCTCTGCTCCAGGCTACAAAGTTTCAATTGTAAAGATAAAAAAATCCCAGATATCAGGGTCTCCACTTGGGTCGCTGGGGGGCATGGCTGGCTTGCAAACCACCACAGGCCCCTCGCCCAGGCCACCCCACGTCCCAAGGGAACCCCCACCCTGATCCGGGACACCCTTCAGGGCAAACCAGCTGGCCCCCACCCATGCACCAGGCCTCTATCCTATCTAATAAAAGAGTAATATGCAGATTGACCATCACTCCAACACACAAGATGGCTGCCCCATGTGGACACAAGATGGCCACCACAAGATGGCCAGCAGGGGATGAAAGTTGGGAAGGACCAGGCCTGCAAGGGAGGGCAGTTGGAGGCGATCAGGCCAGCAGTGGAGGGCAGTTGGGGGCAATCAAGCCTGCAGAGGAGGGTAGTTAGGGGTGACCAGGCTGGCAGAGGAGGGAAGTTGGGGTGACTGGGCCTGCAGGGAAGGGCAGTTGGGGGGGACCCAGGCCTGCAGGGGAGAGAAGTTGTGGGGGACCAGGCCTGCAGGGGAGGGCAGTTAGGGGTGACCAGGCCTGCAGGGGAGGGCAGTTAGGGGCAAACAGGCTGGCAGGGAAGTGATTAGGGGGTGATCAGGCTGGCAGGCAGAAGCAGTTAGGGGCAATCAGGAAGGCAGGCAGGCGAGCAGTTGGGAGCCAGCAGTCCTGGATTGTGAGAGGGATGTCCGACTGCCCATTTAGGCCCGATCCCACCGGACAGTCAGACATCCCTCGAGGTGTCCCAGATTGAAGAGGGTGCAGGCTGGGCTGAGGGACACCACCACCCCCGTGCACAAATTTTGTGCACTGGGTCTCTAGTATATATATAAAAGGCTAATATGCAAAGTGTCCCCAGGAGTTTGATTGCTCGTTATGATGTGTGCTGACCACCAGGGGGCAGTGTGAAACAAGGAGGATGACCAGCAGCAGGGGGTGGGTCACTGAGGGAGTGAGAAAAGGAGGTGGGGAAGTTGGATGGTGGGGGGGGCGTGGGGGGCCTAACTGGCCCTAATCACTAGCCAGGCCTAGGGACCCTACCCATTCATGCACAGGGCTTCTAGTTTGAAATAAAACAGTATACAAGTTAAACTAAATATTCAGAAGGACTTAGCTTTCTCTGAAGCCCACTTGGTATTTCAATATCTGGGACCTGATAGGGAATATGCTGAAACCCATTGAAGAGGCGGCGTTCAATGTGTAAAGACCTGCTTTCCCACAAGTCCCAAATGGCTGTTTTGTTTCTGAAGAGCATGCTCTGTGGAGCTGCAGGGCCCTCATTTGTATTAGAAGTGAGAACTAGTTCTTAACTCAACTTGGAAGGGACAAATATATTCTTTTGACTTAATGATATAACATTTTATCAGCTACATAAAAAATGAAATATATGTGTTCATTTGCTATTTGAGGAGCTTTTCCGACATGTATGCAGGAGCTATGTCAGCTGCTAACTGGTGATCCTTTTTTGACACCTGTTCCCAAGAGCATTGCATAGATAAACATACTCTATTTGAACAAGACCAATGACAGCAAAATTGCTTGCTTGTCTCTAAAAAGACTCTAATAATGTGCACCAAGGGAGAGGCCCATGGTCTGACAGAATTTCCCCCCCCAGTGTAAACCATAAAACCCATTTCAATAGCCAGAATAAAGCAGCTGAAAGTGCATCCCTAGTTAATTATATCCAAAGAGAAATAATAAAATCAACTATTAAATTTTAGAACTTCCTCTTTAAAGTATTAAATATTTGGCAACTGCAACGCAGTTAAATTTCTCTCACAACAATGCTCTCCCTTGCTTAGCTAGCCTGTAAGAACACTTATGCAAAGTCCCAGTGTGCTAGAAAGAGAATGCATTTTTCCTGTGAAGAAATATTTCAAATAAGCCCTTTATTTCTGCCAGATGTCTATGATTTCTTTATTAACCAACAGCTCGATAGAAATAGTCACTTAATAAGAGGATATAACTGATTCACAAATCCTCTATACTAATTGACAGAACATGGCCAGAAAATTTGTAAAAACCAAAACCAAAATGTTGTTTGAATCCTAATCCAGTGTTTGGAGCCTTGACTGAGTTGCCTCAGCAGTGTTTGAGATTCAGGTATTGTTTTGGCCTTTGATAATGTCAGTCCACACCAATGGGAAAGGGGCATGCTGTTCATTGAAGCATATGTCTATACTAGACCAGGATGAAAGAACTGGGTTCTGTAGAATCACCCAGGGAAACAGTGACTTTGGCTCCTGGCACACGTTAGATTAGTAGCTAGGAATCTGCTCCCTTCCACAACCTCACTCTCAGATATAAGGAGAATTAAGCTGCCCAGTGGAAGAGAATTGAGAACATGATCATCTGAGGCTGAGGGCAATGGTTGCCGACATTCTTCTACCTCCCATGTTATTTGCTCTGCTTCAAATTCCCATTTGAAAAGCTGACTCTGTCTCTATGGATAATGTGGAGAGAGAGAGAGCACTCTTTCCTAAAGAGGCAAGAGAATATGTGGGTCACATCAAAGCCATCCTACTGGCTCCTCAGGAAACCTAGAGGAGAATGGAAAGCTTACTATTGTTTTTAAGGAGAGAGGCTCTATTTTGGGGACACCTTGCTGGGCAGCTTTAGAAAATAGTTGTGTCTGTGAACTCACTGAATTGTGGACCAGGTAACAGACTGAACTTACATCAGAAGTAAGCCCGCCCGGAAATATCACAGGCAAACAGCAAACAGAAGCCTCCAAGACAAGAGGAAGTAGAAATGATGTTGTGTGTAGGATCCTCACAGCAACTGCGCATCTTTCCAGGGGCCTCACTCGCCTGCCAAAGGCTGCCTCCTGCCCTACAGCCCATGCAGGGGGAAAGGCGCAGGTGCCTGCTGCACCCTCCCAGGCACTAGACATGGGGTTTAAGGGTATCTCCAGAGGCAGAGAGCGGAAGTGGATGGCCCCTTGTAGGGTTTCATTCTGGGACCAGCTATTTAGCTAGTCAATCCAAAAAAGACTCATAGATATAATGATGCTCTTATTTTACAAAGAAAGTAACTAAGTTAATGCTGTACCAGGACAATTCTTAGGAGAAGGAAGTGAATTTGTCCTTAAGCAGTCTCAGCCTAAATTCTCAATTAAACATTTATTAAGAGCATAATAGATGCCTGGTGTGAAGATATAATAACAAATAAAACATAAGCGGTCCTGCCTTCCAGGGACAGGATCATCTGGTAGAGAACTACTCATGTCTAAAAATAAGTGCCCTTTGGTTGTGAAAGATGCTATCACGGAGCTAGATACAGGGAAGGGCAATTAGAAGAGACTGGTACCTCAGTTTAGGAGCTCATGAAGGCTTCATTGAGGGGGTCACTTAAATTGACCTTGAAAGGACGTGTATAAGTTTCCTAGGTGGACACAGGATGGGGTAGAGAGTATTCAAGGAAGAAACAGGCAAGGTATGTTGCAAAACATCTCAGGTGATCATGCACCTAGAAGTTCAATATGGTTGCATTGAGCAGGGTGTGTCATCATGTACCTACATACATGTGGGGTTTTCTGTGAGATGCCAGATTGGAAAGGGGACAGGCTGCAGGAGTTGGATCATGAAGGGCCTTGCATTCTAAGCTACGTGGTTTGAATGGGATCCTGTGAGTAACAAGATGCCATGAAGGACTTTAAATAGATCAAAAGGGACTTTAGAAGGGTCTCTAGGGAGGCAGCATACTGACAAATGGGTGCAAGAGGCCAAACCTGTAGGCAGAGACCAGTGGGAAGCTATTTATTCACACACCGTATATTTATGGAGCACCAGTGATGTACCGGGCACCTTGAGAGAGTAGTTGAGTGATTTTGCTGGTGGTGGGGTTAAGGTGAGAGAGACTTAAGAGCACGCACAGAACTTCCTTCAGGAGCAGTCGGGCGTGAGGCGTGTGGTAAGCCTGGGTGCTTTCTGTTCTCTTTCTATACTCTGTTGGTATCCAGAGGCATGTTCTTCCCCCTGTCCTCATCCTCACCAGGTAACAAAACTCGCTCTCAGGGAAAGTCTAGTAAACCTTAAGATTTAGTGGGTTACTCCTCCCAGAAGCATCTTTCTTGAAGAAGTAACCAGAAGCCTGGAGTCACAGGAAGGGAGTCCAGATGGCAAATTTCCAGGAACTGGGTGAGGAGGTCCTTCTTAATATCTCCTCCATGTGAGAGGGCACCTGCTCCACCTCTCAGGACAACCCTGGATTCCAGGCAAAACAGTGAATAACTAGTTTGATTTTGGTACCCCTCACTCCCTGGGCCCAATCTCCCAGGTCTAGACTTCCTCTTTCTTGCCCAGAGGACCTCTTCTTGCCTGTGTACACACGCAGGCACACACAAGCACATGCACATACAGGATCCTTATCCTAAGAAAAAGCTTTTCCTTCCCAAAATAAAATGTCTCTGCCCAGGAAGGACAATGCTTTATGAAGACCGTCCAGCAATTTTTCACTTGCTTCTCAGAAGTAGAGGCTGCTAGGTGTTTCCTGAGATGGCAGACTGCTCTTCTTGAAGTGAAAATGATCTCAGGATTTGAAGACTAGCAGGCACTGATTACTTACTTTCCATCCTTTCTGCCTCAAAACCACTTGCTATCATTTCCCTCCTTCCCCCCAACACACACCCACCTCTCAGACCCGCCCTAGTCTAAGCCCTTTCTTCACCTGTGCCATAGATACTGCCATCTATTCCTTCAGTAATTGTTTTAACCTTTGTCTGTTGTTTTCTCTTTATTTTTGTTCTTTTTATGTTCCCTTTTATTTATTTCCTCTCTCACTTCCTCTCCACTAATCCTTCCCTTCTATCTACAAACCTGTTTTGGTCAACTTCACCCTCCTTCCAAACCTAGTGTCCCCTCAGATTCCTATCGAGTCATTCTCCTTCCATTCAACAGCGCTCTGCTCCTTAGCTCCCATATCCTTTGTATTCCATGCAATCTTTTTCCCACCCAACCTACCCCACCCCACCCCACCCCAGCCCTCCTGAAACTGCTGCTTTAAAGGCTGCTGCTGACTTCCCTTTTGCCAGATTCAACTAAAGTTCTAGTGGTCTCTTATAGGTGAAAATAGAATGCATTTTAAGACATTTGAAATTTACCATCTTACCAGATAAGTAATTATTTGTAAAGCCTGTTTTGTTATCTACAAAATGGGCATAATAATAATCCTGACTCTATGCCACTGGATTGAAATGAGATGTATGTAAATTGACCTTGTAAATTATAAATTGCTCTTCAACTATTAGTCATTATTATTGTCATGTCTGCCCTTTCTGGCAATCAGCTCTGCTGGCCATTCACCTGCAATCTCACCAGCCTGAGCTTCCACGACACGACCCTGTGCTCCCTACCCCTCCATCCCTCCTTCTCTGTCTCCTTTGCCTCTTTTCCAACAGGCCACTAAAACTAGGACTCCCACTGAGTTTTGTCCCCCATATTTTTCTGCATTCTCACCCTATCCTACAACTTCCTATATCCCTTACATACATACTCTCAACTCCAGCCCAACACCTCTCTAGAAGTACTGACTCAAACTTTGATCTGGACCAACCCAAATGATAAAAATGGAGTCCATTCTCTCATTTCTGAAGACTGAGAAGGTTTCTTTGCTTCCCTATGTCTCTTGAAGATGCCATCACTTCCCCTGCTTCTGTATCTTCCAAGATTAGAGACCAAACATTATGTCCTCTGGATTTCTTCTAAATTTAAGCAGTGAAATGGATAGCTTACACTAGTGTATCAGTTCTCTGTTGTTGTATATTGAATGACTCCAAAACTTAAAGTTTAATTCAATAACTATTTAGTTCAGTTCTGTGTGTCATTCTGCTGGTCTCGCCTGGACTCACATGTGCTTCTGTGACCAATTGTTTGTCAGCTGGGCCACTTGACTTCTAGGGTTAGTTGACTGTTGGCTGGGGGAAGGGGAGTACCGGACCATGTCTGTCACAATCTAGTAGGCTAGCGTGGGCTCATTCACAGGGCTTCCCAGCATTCCAAGAGCAGCCTGAGAGAAAGCTCTGATATACAAGCATGTTTTAAGTCTCTGTCTCACTGGCCAAGGCAAAACACACAGCCAAACTCAGAGTCAGTGTTGGGAGGTTGCTACCACAGGGTGTAGATATTAGGAAAGAAATTGTGGACATTTTGCATCAACCATAACCAGTCAACCTGGACATCTAATTCGTACAAGTTTTAATTTTTCTGGCATGGACTCTCCATGAAAACCTCCTACACAGAACATTCACCAAAAAGTTCCATTAAAGGTCTCTGATGAATGCTAATTCAGCCCATGTTTGCTCAGTCCTTTCTGAAATGTTTGCTGGGAAGTAACATTGCTTGCTAGACTTTCTAATTGTCAAGAAATACTAATGGTCACTTCCCCGTATGCTCTCATTGCATGTTATAAAAGCCTATACCCCACAAGCCACAAAGCCTCAGGGACACAAAGAGACTTTTCATCAAAAGTAATCTTGTCTCCAAACATGAAGGCTGAGCACCCAGGCTGAACCCAGCCTAAACGGGCAAATAGCCCCAGGGTAACTACAAAACCATGTCAACATGACTAGCCAAGGACCAGACCAAGCCACACCTCATAGGTAAGTTACACACATGTCTTGTTTTGTTCTGTATCCCCTGGAGGGTCACACTGTGTGAAGGCTGGGGCTTGGAGGAAGAGGATGGTGAGCAAGGTTTGCCTTCCACACACGGAGAATAAGATATGGTTCCTGACCTCAGATGTCTCATCAGTGTAATGCCTTTGAGAGCTGCTGTGGGCCTTCAGAGATGAGAATGCTCTTGGTAGGCCAGAGTTGCCAAGGCAGGCTTCAGGGGAGATGCAGGATTTGAAATAAGTCTTGAAAGAAGAGGTGTGAGGTTTTCAGGTGGGGAAAAGGGCATTAAAAAAAAGAGAGAGAGAGAGAGACCCTCTGCAGACAATTTCCTGCACCTGCTGACAATATTTGAGCTAATTGATTAAAGCTGTTTATCATCGTTGCAAAACACTGGCAGTTTCCAAAATATGACAAAGAGGTATTAAGACATGGATAATGGCAGCTTGGCTAAGATTGATGATCAAAATGTTGGCATAAAATTAATTTGAATACGTATGCTATAAAAATCATCTGAGAGAGGAAACCAAGATGGCGGCATAGGTTAAGCACCTAACCTGCAGCCTGGCACAACAATTTCAAGAATACAACTAAAGTTCAAAACGGACATCATCCAGAACCACAGGAAAGCTGGCTGACTGAAACGCCCACAACTAGAAAGAAAGAGAAAACCACAAGGAATATCAGAGGAGCCGTAAAAGCCTGAGGTATGGAGACACGGGCGGAGACACGAGCACGCGCGTGCGGGGAGGACGGAGCCGGAGAGGACGGGGCGGCTGACGGCCTGGCTGGCGTTCTCTAGCGGGAAGGAGATAAAAGCTCCAGATTGCGCTGAACCCCAGTTCCGGCTGCGCTGGGCCCCGGCTCCGGGCGAGACCCTGGGAAGCCAGGCTCATGCTGGGGGAACCTGGGCTGTGAGGCGGAGATGCAGGGGAGCGGCGAAGGGTAGAGCACCGGAGGCGCGCACGGGAATGCGCGCAGAGGATGGTCTGTTGACTGTGCTGCTGGATTGCCCTGGTGGGAAGGAGACAAAAGCGCCAGACTGTGCTGAGCTCCAGTTCTGACTACACTGAAACCCAGTTCCGGGCGAGAATCTGGGAATCCAGATTCATTGGGGGAGAGACTAGACTGTTTGGCAGCGGGCGAAGCTCCAGGGTGCTTTTCTCTCAGAGGTGTTTGCAGGGAGTACAGAGGGACACTGAGACACAGGAACCTCATAGGGCGGGGTTGACAGGAAGCCAAGGCTGTAGGCTCCACCCTGAAACTCCGCCCCATCCAAGCTGAGCACAGAGGCTTTTACAATTTTGCAAGTCTAGTTGAATAAGGCTGTCTCCCAGCGTAGACACAGCTGATCCTCACAGCCAATTGGACTGGAGGTCAAATCCTCCCAGTGTACCAACAGCAATCAAGGCTTAACAACACCAAGACTTTGCACTCAGCCCACAAAGGGGGGGTACCAAGAGCGACCACCTAGGGAGATTGGGGAAGCTGAGCTACCGGCCCCTGTAGGTCACTGACCACACAAAGCCACTCCATCAACATAGGGAAGGCAGCCAAAAGGTGGAGACACCTGAAGCATGTCAAGAATAGAAGGGATGAAGGAAAGTAAACTAATGGATGACACAGTGTTCAGAACCACTTTTATAAGGTTACTTAAGAATCTTCTGGAGGACCGAGATGGCGGCATAGGGCAGACGCCTCATTGTTGCCTACCACAACAATTTTGAGACTGCAACTGGAGGGCAGAGCAGACACCATCCGGAACAATGGCCGGAGGAGTTGCTGGGAGGGGGTTGATCGATGGGAGTTGGGATTGGGAAGACGGGGCCCCGCTGGGTCCCGGATCCGGGTGCGCTCGCCCGGCGACTGGTCGCCGCTGCAGGCCCGAGTGCCACCGCAGCGACCTTGGACCGGCCTGCCGCCGTGCACCGGGCGTACCGGAGCTTCGCCGAGCCCGCCGCCCGGCGAGTTCCGCAGCAGCCGCCCTGGAGCTTTGAGAGGATGGCCGAAGGAATTGCTGAGAGGGAATTGACCGACAGGAATTGGGATCGAGAAGACGAGGCCCCGCTGGGTCCCGGGTCCGGGTGAGGTCACACGTCCCTGGGTCCGGGAGAGGCCACGCGCCCCTGGATCCAGGTGAGGCCGCACACCCCTGGGTCCAGGTGAGGCTGGGTCCCGGGTCCAGGCAAGGCTGCATGCCCCTGGGTCTGGGTGAGCCCATGCGCCCCTGGGCCCGGGTGAGGCTGGGTTCCGGGTCCGGGTGAGGCCGTGCCCCTGGGTCCAGGTGAGGCTGGATCCGGTTCCGGGTGAGGCCGTGCGCCCCTGGGTACAGGAGAGGCCACACGCCCTTGGGTCCGGGTGATGCCATGCGCCCCCAGGTCCGGGCGAGGCCACATGCCCTGGATCCGGGTGAGGCTGGGTCCCGGGTCCGGGTGAGGCCACGCGCCCCTGGGTCCGGGTGAGGCCACGCGCCCCTGGGTCCGGGTGAAGCTGGATCCTGGGTCTGGGTGAGGCCGTGCGCCCCTGGATCCGGGTGAGGCTGGGTCCCGGGTCCAGGTGAGGCCGCGCCCCTGGGTCCGGGAGAGGCCACGCGCCCCTGGGTCCGGGTGAGGCCATGCACCCCTGGGTCCGGGTGAGGCTGGGTCCCGGGTCTGGGTGAGGCCGCGCCCCTGGGTCTAGGAGAGGCCGTGCGCCCCTGGGTCCGGGTGATGCCGTGCGCCCCTGGATCCGGGTGAGGCTGGGTCCTGGGTCCGGGTGAGGCCGCGCGCACCTAGGTCTGGGAGAGGCTGGGTCCCGGGTCCGGGTGAGGCTGCGCCCCTGGGTCCGGGAGAGGCGGGGTCCCGGGTCTGGGTGAGGCCGTGCCCCTGGGTCTAGGAGAGGCCACGCGCCCCTGGGTCCGGGTGAGGCCGTGCGCCCCTGGATCTGGGTGAGGCTGGATCCCGGGTCCGGGTGAGGCCGCACGCACCTGGGTCCGGGAGAGGCTGGGTCCTGGGTCTGGGTGAGGCCGCGCCCCTGGGTCCGGGTGAGGCTGGGTCCCGGGTTGGGGTGAGGCAGTGCCCCTGGGTCCAGGAGAGGCCGTGCGCCCCTGGGTCCGGGTGAAGCTGGATCCTGGGTCCGGGTGAGGCCATGCGCCCCTGGATCCGGGTGAGGCTGGGTCCCGGGTCCGGGTGAGGCCGCACCCCTGGGTCCGGGAGAGGCCACGCACCCCTGGGTCCAGGTGAGGCCACGCGCCCCTGGGTCCAGGTAAAGCTGGATCCCGGGTCCAGGTGAGGCCGTGCGCCCCTGGGTCTGGGTGAGGCCACGTGCCCCTGGATCCGGGTGATGCTGGGTCCCGGGTCCGGGTGAGGCTACGCGCCCCTGAGTCCGGGTGAAGCCGCGCCCCTGAGTCCGGGTGAAGCCGCGCCCCTGGGTCTGGGTGAGACCAAATCAGAGAGAATCGGACCTGCATTAACACCATTGGTCCACCATCCAGAGCTGAAAAGTCAGTGCCGACATGTACACATAAGGAACTGGTGGACATTGAAATTGGGTCTCAAAAGAACTGTTGGCCCAGAAAGAAACTCACTACAGACTGATTCATTTGCCTGTCACCATAACTATTATTGCTCGTCTCACATTCGGTTCTTATAAGTATATTTCTAGTAACACATGATCCCACTCATCTAGGGGAAATGATGAACAACATAGACTGATGAACAAGAACAGACCCAGAAACAAGGAGGCATTGATCGGACTGTCGGGCCTCAGAGGGAGGGAAGGGGAGGGTGAGGGTAGGGGGGAGAGATCAACCAAAGGACTTGTGTGCATGCATATGAGCCTAACCAATGGTTAAGTTCAACAGGGGGGTGGGGTGGGGGATGGGAATGGGGGGATGAGGACAAATATGTGACACCTTAATCAATAAAGAAATAAAAAAAAAGAGAGAGAGAGAGAGAGAGAGATGGGTGTGGTGAAAACAATAAGGCTGGCTTGCCTGGAATAAAAGGCTCCATTGGCAGGGGAGAGCAGGAGATAGACTGGATACGTAATGTGGACCAGACACAGTGGCTTTGACTGCCTGCATGACAGAGCCTTAGAGTAACAAGGAATCTTCTTATGATCTTGACAAGAGGCAGAATGGGGAAGTGTTCTGTGAGGAAACTTAATTTATGTTACTGAATTACAGGAGAAAGAAGTGAAAGGAGAGCTATTAGGAGACTATTGAAGTAATCTAGGAGTATTCCAGACCAGAAAGAGGAAGGGGCATATCCCAGAAAAATTATAGGAGTTTTAAAATGTCATATTAAGCTACATCCTAGAATTCAATTTTGGGGCAATCTGTACATTCCTTGTGGACTGTGGAACAACCTGCCAAGAGGGCTAATGATATCAGTGTAGAAAACCCAAGCAGATGAATTCACATTCTCCAAGTAAAGAATTTGGGATAATTTTTCCTGATTTGACTATTTGGGAGAATATTCTTTTTTTTTTAATATATTTTATTGATTTTTTACAGAGAGGAAGGGGGAGGGATAGAGAGCTAGAAACATCGATGAGAGAGAAACATCGACCAGCTGCCTCCTGCACACCCCCTACTGGGGATGTGCCCGCAACCAAGGTACATGCCCTTGACCGGAATCGAACCTGGGACCCTTCAGTCCGCAGACCGACGCTCTATCCACTGAGCCAAACCGGTTTCAGCTGGGAGAATATTCTTTTTTTTTTTTTTTCTTTCTTTTTTTTTTTTTAATTTCTTTATTGATTAAGGTGTCACATATTTGTCCTCATCCCCCCCTTCCCATCCCACCCCTCGCCCCCCGCATGCCCCAATCCCCTGTTGGACTTAACCGTTGGATAGGCGTATATGCATGCAAACAGGTCCTTTGGTTGAACTCACCCCCTCCCCCCACCCTCCCCCTACCCTCCCCTATCCTCCCTCTGAGGCCCGATAGTCCGATCGATGCCTCCTTGCTTCTGGTTCTGTTCTTGTTCCTCAGTCTATGTTGTTCATCATTTCCCCTAGATGAGCGAGATCATATGTCACTAGATATATACTAATAAGAACTGAATGTGAGACGAGCAATAATAGTTATGCTGACAGGCAAATGAATCAATCTGTAGCGAGCTTCCCCCTGGACCAACAGTTCTTTTGAGACCCAATTTCAATGTCCAGTAGTTCCTTATGTGTACATGTCAGCACTGACCCCTCAGCTCTGGATGGTGGACAAATGGTGGTAATGGAGGTCCGACTCCCTCTGGTTTGGTCTCGGCCGAACCCAGGTGCACGGCGTCACCCAGACTAAGGGGCACGTGGCCTCACCCCTACCCAAGGGACGCTTGGCCTCTCCCAGACCCAGGGCCACTTCGGCTCACCCGGGCCTAGGTGCACGAGGCCTCATCCGGATCCAGGGACACATGGTCGCACACGGACCCAGGGACGCTTGGCCTCTCCCAGACCCAGGGCCACTTGGGCTCACCCGGGCCTAGGTGCACGCGGCCTCACCCAGATCCAGGGACACTTGGTCTCACCCGGACCCAGGGATGCTTGGCCTCTGGGAGAATATTCTTAATCTCTCCTCTGCCACATGTATAAATGTAGCCCAAAGATTATCTTGGGGTTGAGATGAAATGTAACATTTTGATACTTAATCTTATAGTCAATCAAGATATGGTACTAGGTTGTGTTCAATGCCAGCCTTACAGGTAATAATAACGAACCTTTACAAATTGTTACCTCACTCAGTGTTCACAATAACCCTGTAAAGTTAGTGTCAGTATTATTTGTATTTTTACAATCGAAGGAACTTAAAGAGGTTAAGTGTTTCTAAGATCACTCATTCAACAAGAGAGCAGAAATTTGAATTCAGGTCTTTTGACTTCAAAGCCCATGCTCTTTTCCCGCCAATGAATTTTCAGTCCAACACTGCAAAGCAGAGGTTTATTCTCTTTAAAGAATCAGAATTAAAGGATCAAAATTTTAGGTGTTTGTTCTCTTTAAAGGATCAGAATTTTAGGATATAGGCTGGTGAGTCTTGACATTGCCTTAATGTAACAAGTTAAGTCTTCATTTAAAAGGGAACAACTTGTGATTTTCTTCAACTGCTGGGCTAGACAGATAATAAAAATGATAGCAAAGGTTATTAAAATTTATATGGAGACCAGAACAGATTGGAATAACTACAAAGTGAATTCTTTAAGCTGCAGTAGAAAGGTGATGAAAGAGCACAATATAAAAGCAAACTCTCCTTTAGCCTCAGATGCCTAAATATGCCATCAAAAGACTGCTCAATTCTCAAATGCCAGTATTTCCTGACTCCTCTAGAACCTAGCCTTAATGCAAAATATCAAAGTCAGCGGGATAGTAGGTGTCCCAAAATGTCTTAATTCAGAGAATTAGTGTTAACTGAGTCTGATTAGCTCCATTTATCTCTAATTAATTACCTTTATCTAATTAGACACTTTGTTTCCGGTAGACGTGGAGTCAAGTAGACTAGATTATTAGTGTAGTCATTGTGCCTTTACAAAATCCTGAAATTAATGAAACGTGCAAAAGAATCTGCGGTTCTAATTGCACAGGTGTTGCCTTATGGCAAAGCTTTATCATCCGATTACACCAAGGGGTTATTAGTGACTTTTTATATAGAGGATGAGCCTATGAAATGTACCTTAGCAACAGCTCATTAGTTTAGGGTTGTTACTGTATTATTTATTACATTCAGCCTTCCCCATTATCTAGATTGATTCATGGACCTATATATTTTCCCTCTCCTCTGTGCAGAAAAAAATAAAATAAAATAAACCATCGTTATGAAGAGTCCAGATGCAATGTGGAAAAATGCAAAATGTGTTCATCAGCTACAGTTTGACTCTTTAAGATTGGAAGCTCTGAAGTTAGATGAGCTCAGAATCAAATTTATGAGTTTTCTATGGAAAAGGAACTAATTTAAATTACTGAGGAATATAAAATGATTCATATAATGTGATTTAAAAAACACATGTGACTGTCCTAATGTCTTCACACAATTAAACTAGCATACCAAGGTCTGTGGAAAAAGCAAAATGTTTTTGCACTAAAATATATTTGTATGTATTTTCACTTAACATCTTTCTAAAATGGTTTGAGGAAACATCTGTATATATGATTACCTACTACATTAATAAAAATCTATCTTTTGTTTCACCTTTTTTTTCTTAAGGATAGATTTGTTACAAGATAGGGAAAACTAACAAATTATAAAAACAAGCTTTGCTGAAAAAGCAAGATTTCAATGCCTGCTTACAAAAATTAAAAGTGCTTTTTCATGGCAAGGTTAGGTGTCTGCAAAAGACTAAATATCCTAACCTTTGCATTTCCAGTCTTTTTTTTTCCTTCGTAAACATTTGAAGAAGCTCTATTTTTCACAATCATAGAGTAATTAAACATCTAGAATTAAACCCAGCCACAATCCTATTCTTACACACAAACATATTTATTGAGAAAGCAATAATTCTTTTAAATAATTTGTCAAGATAAATATGTCAAATGGGTTTTTAAATAATTTCTCTCTCTGTTCCCAACAAAAAATTCCTCTACTGATATGAGCTATATGTTGCTGTTCGCTCACTGCTGAATCTAAACTAGTAAAATGGTAATGGGTAACTGCTATTCAGAGCATGACAACTAATTTGAGTGGTAATAATGAATATTTAATGATCCTCCTTTCAAGCATGAACACATAACTTTTCATGTATTCCTTGCCAAAATTATAACCATTAATCTGAAAATTATAGTTGCAACTGAAATAATAGCCAGGAATTATAGATTATAGCCACGTCAGAATATTGCATAAATATTCCATATGAACGCAAACATAGGGGCACGTAGGAAGCTCCAGTCTCCTGTTTTCATTCTTTCCAAATCCTTTCTTTGGAATGTATGGAAGTTGCATGATCAGTAGAGAAGATATTTGAATACAGATATAAAAAGGCTATTATTTCTATCTGTAAGTATAATAGCCAAGGTCATTTTCACTCTTCACTAGCTCATAATTTCTAAACATGTATATAACAATATACGCCCTATAGGGATTCTATTTTTAGAACTGCTCTGCTTAAATCAAGGAAACAGTGAACATAAAATTTATATAAAATGCAGGATTTTTATACCTTAAATTTCATTTTCTTAATATGTAGGTAATTTTCCCATGTCCTTCTATCAGAAACTACAAATGTGAACTTAGGGGGGCAAAGAAAGAGATCTAAAAAATGCATAGAGTGCTTTAAAATGGACTCTGTTCACTGCTGGAAAATACTTTCGGTCAAATTTCTAAGTTATATCATTCCTGGTATTTAGTAAGATCTGCATAATTTCATTGCAAAAAAAAACACATCTGCCTCTTTTCTTGTTGGGTTTGCTTTCCTTGTTACAGGGTAGTTAAAAACCAGTGCCACTGCAGTCAGGAATATGCAATTAGTCACAAATATGCAATTCTACATCAAATACCAGGGTTCTATATTATTTTTCATTGTTACATTGTGCTTATAAAATGCAAGGGGGGGGCTAGTAACGTGGAAAACAGTAGCCAGCAAAATCTCAGTTTTTCCCAGTTATGACCCTCTTTATCAGAAATTAAGTGTCCAGTTGAATGGTGCATCATACTGGCCCCAGCTCTTCAACCCTGCTCTGCCTTTTTACGACTCCAGCTTACAGGCCAAGGTGGCATGTTTCTGGTAACATTCTCCAACTATGTACAGATTCACTGAAGGCATTTTTTAAAAATATATTTTTATTGATTTCAGAGAGGAAGAGAGATAGACACAGCAATGATGAGAGAGAACCACTGATTGGCTGCCTCCTGCACGCCTCCTACTGGGGATCGAGCCCGCAGCCCGGGCATGTGCCCTGACTGAACCAGGAGGAATCGAACCGTCACCTCCTGGTTCATAGGTTGACGCTCAACCACTGAGCCACACCAGCCTGGCTTCACTGAACGCATTTTTAATGGAGCAGTTGTATTTGACTAAAGCCAAAGCAATATCAAATGAGAAAAGGAATTCCAAATGTCCTTTGTACACTATAAAGTACTTCAGAAATACAAGATGGTAGCATTCTTAGCTAACACTATGTAAGGATACTAAACTCCTGATGAAGCTTCATTTGCTCTCCTCAGCCGCCTTGCTATTGCCCCTGCACAGACATAGTACTTATCAATAAAGTCTCTGTCTCTCCTGGGTTCTTTCCCAGCCTTCCATTCAAGGTTTCTTCTGATGGAGAATTTCTATTAAAGAATGTGTACCAATTAACTGTATTTTAGCAGGTTTATTTTGCTATGTACATATAGTAGGTTAAAGAGCATGTTAACAAATACTGGGAAGTTTATGTATCTTTTTTATTTGTCCTGTATTTTATGGTCTCATTCATCACCTCCTTGTACCAGCTCACCAAACTTCCCAGAGGAGCTGCAGACCAAATTCCTTAGCACCCAGTGGCTCCGAGCAAATACAGAACATGGGAGCAAGATGCAAAAAGTAATGAGACAGATCAGAGGCACACATCATGGGGACGATCTGGGAGTG